>NW_017805336.1:14678-23625 GCF_001891065.2 Hippocampus comes | reverse complement strand
ACGGCGTCTTTTATTCGTTCCACTGGGGTTTAGCAGGTGTGTTTATAAAGAGACGAAAAATGTTTGGGGACTGTCCCCCACGTTCTAGTTGAGATGGTATAACCCAAGAGGCAAAATGATGCTTGCTACTGTTGTTGCGAGTTGCCATTCGTTCTACTAAACCATTAGTCAAACGCCATCATGTCTTCTGTCGTTATTACATAAACAAAAATCTCTTTACTGTTACTAGTGTTAGTGCCTCAATATGGCTACGCTCGTGAAAGCAATACAACAAACTCAAACGTGTCTTCGTTCAATGTTGTCAACCAATATCCAGATTAATTTTATGCAAATTTTCCTCAATTCTCCGGAGAAATTTTCATAAAAATTTGAAAAACCCGGAATTCCGGGAAAATCCGGAGGACTTTCATCTCTGTGTGTTGATACTGTGTCACTAAATACTGACACCTGATGGACTTCCAAAATCCCTTCAGGCAACCCACCTGACAGACAGAACTGACACCGATTTGATGACCTCGTGTATACAATAATGTTATTCAAGTCCTTGCATACATATTCTATTATTCCATATCTGTAAATCATTCATTCATTCATTCATTTTCTGAACCGCTTTTTCCTCACTTGCGTCGCGGGGGGGACGGGGTGCTGGAGCCTATCAAACGTATTTGGGGGAGGGGTTTTTACAGTTCATCATGAAGTCCGCCCACCATGTTTCAAAAATTTCCTCCCGTTATTTTTCTTCAAACTATCCATTGACAACGAGGTTTCCGCATTTTTTTCTCCAAATTTGCTTGAACCCTTCAAGACCCTTCAATTTCCCGCATGTAGGAACTCCTCTTGTCAAAATAGTTTCATCGTGGGAAGTCATGGCTGCCCATCAGCTGCGCGTTCAGATGTACGTTTTCTCAATTTGTTCCTATGATTCCCCTGTGTCATGCTGCTTCTTTCCTTTGTTGGCGGATTCTGTTTATTTCTACTTGCAAACCAAGGGTACAATAGATGATGATTCTTTTACTCCTAAGTGGACTTTTGGTCAAGCTTTTTCAAGAATGTTTCACAAAACCCGCCCCCCACCCCCAAAAATAAACTCATCCCACCCCCAAAAAGATACTTTTTTTTAAAGTATGTGTAATGAAACAACTTGTAGAAAACACTTTTTTTTTTTACACGAGAGGAGCTTGTATGTTACTCTGAGCCAAATGATTCAAAATAAAAGGTATTAATCCATTCCAATGATGAGTTACATTTTAGTAGTCTTTCCCAGTTTCTTTGGAGGGAACGACGGTCATGTTTAAAAATAGATGCCATCGGGATGTTAGGCTACTCCTATGCAACATCCGCTAAATATTTTCTAATATCTGAGATGTCAGGCTCCTCAAAAATCGCAGTGGTGTTTATTCAGTCGCTTAATAACCATTTTCAACTGGCTCATGGACTAAGTGTAAGGGGTAGATTGTACATTTGCATAAAAATGTTAGGCGTAAAAGTACCAAGTAGGCAAATAAAACCCCAAAACAAAACAACCCCCCGACTTCACAAAAGTATGGATACCCCAAATTTCTACTCACGGTAACAAGTATTTTTACTTGGTTACCTTTGTAGACTCCCCCTGTCAAAAATCACAAAATCACCAGTCCATGAGGAGATTTGCTCCGTTGTTAAAAAAATCCGATCACAGACATGACATAGCAGCGAGAGTTAGCCCTGACTAACCTTAAAGATGGCACTCCTGCTCTTACAAGCTCGCTAATCACTTGCGCTGACCTGCTCCCACGTGAGCTGCCACAGATGGCTCAAACTATAATCGATGTTTTTCCGAACGAGCCACGGCGCCTTCCCCCCTCGGGGTGAAGGCTATCCGACCTCACAGAAAAATCGGTCAATATGATGATTAGTATGTGGAAAAACTGAAGGCACTCCTATCTCAAGGCACCAGTGCGGTCAACGGTAAAAACACAGCGACGTTTCTTTCCCCTTTCACTGGGAGTAGGCGCCGCTGTCGTGGCCCAACCATAGCGATGCTTCCACATCTGCTGCAGTTTATTGTTGCCATACTGTTACTAATCCTGTTAATCATACAGCATTGCTATTGAAGTTTCTCCCTGCCTCCATATGCCGATGAGCACATCAAGCACATGATTACATCGAGCACGAGACAAAACAACCCTCAAGTTCCAATCCAGTCATTCATGAAAATGACTTTTGTTGCATGTCTTGGAACTTAATATGACATTGCTGTCCATGGAGACATCAGCCACTATGTCAATATACTATTTGGACACTAACCTGTCTAACGTGGTGTGTTTTTCTAGAGCTTCTGCCAAAGATTGTTTGGAGAGTTCCTACTTCAAGGAGAAACCGCTACGTGAGTAAACTGTCCTTGTATGAAATCAGAGCTTTACATTGTTCCCGTATTCTCATGCTTATCTCGTTTCTTTTCTCCCCTCTCCATCCCGTGCAGCTTGTGAGCCCGACCTGATGCCGACCTTCCCTCACCATCGCAACAAACGTGCTGCTTCTCAGGCGGAGAGCCACTCAAAACGCAGCAAAGTGTAACCAAGATCGAGACCTGAAACAAGCGGCATGCCAGCAGTCTTTTTCCACATGCGTGTTTTGTTCACATTGCTGCGTAGAATACCCACACAAACGTTTTGCCTTCAATAAAAATGAAGCGCGGATGTTCTGCTCACTGCCGGCCTCTCCTCTACTCTGCTACACACAACTTGTCATTCACCTGTTAAATGATGCAATTAGGAGCAATCACCTTCTTGCAACATTGAACCCTTTCATGCACCCTGTGACCTGATAACATGGTAAGCTGTCCACTGTCCCTGAAAGGGTTAATCATGGGTATGCGGCGAGCTAACAGTTTCGTGAGGCTTTGAGCTGAAGATAAATATGCCATTCTGTGGCCCCTCCCTCCCTGTAGGAGCAACGCTTGAAATTGTGTCCACTCACCTCATTCTCCCAGGTTTTCTTTAATTAAAAAAAATTAAAAATTACACTGTACATGGAGACTCGTCAGGGTTCTCCATTGTGTCTTCCTCTGTTGGCCATTGTCATTTTGTCTCTTGGACTGGTTGTACTGTAAAGTCAATTCCATTGCTCTGTACATGTACATGTGCAAATTTACATTGTCTTCCAACAGAATTGTTTGAGCTGTACAATGTGTATGAAGGGGACTTGAAAATAAGATACTAAAGCCCTTCCTTCATGTACACAGATATTCCAGGCAAGTCCCAAACATTCCTTGGGAATTACGGCACTTGACTGAAACAATTTCTGAAATTTGCAGATTTGGTCTTTGTCTAATTGGAACTGAAATATTTAGTTTCAACACCACATGTAATGCATAAATTGTGGGATTTCTTCCAACCGGTTCCTCAGTCCCATGCATGCAACAGAGCACATGCTTCTGTCACACGAACAGCACAGCAACACACGACTACTTGGTTCAATTAAAACAAATGCATGTGGGGTGACATGACAAAACATGTTCATTGTGTTTTATCGTGCACTTTGTATAAATTAGCAACAGGCATTTGACCAAATATCCAATCGAGCTGAATGTTCTAAACCCCCGTTTCAATTCCATTGTACTGAACATGTGAAGGACTGTATCCCGAGCAAAAGCCTGCGAGGGCATGGGTGTCACTCGACTTTTCATGGTTGCCGTTGTTAGACCACAAACGAGCTGAGTGAAACAAAACTTTTTATTGCCTAAAAAAATACCCAAATTGTCAAGCTATTCTAAATTTCTTTAATACGCATGGAGGCATATTCAATACTTTCAACTTGTACAACCTGAACTTCCAGATTAATAGGTACAATATTTGCTGCAGGTTTTCCTCCCCATTCCCCATCAGCTTGATTGCCCCTAAAATAAAGCAAATAGCAGAAATGCAATAGATAGCTGATATTCACAAGTCTATAATAGAGTACCGGTACTTGTTCTTGATGACAGACTGCCAAAAAGTGTCCATTCCACTGAAAAGGTCATCTTTATTTATGCACCTTGAATTAGTAGTAATTCAGTTGTAGTAATTAGTAGTAACTTTCACATGAATACAACGACGCACTCACAGCATACCAAGTCCATCACTTACAGATAGACTGTAAGATACTGATGCAGTGTCTTCATTCGAATCATGAGCAGAAACTGCTCGAAAGATATGCTTGAACAATCTCCTTTGACTTTCGTAAAATATTTTGAGGAAAGAAACTTGTGGGTGCTAAATCATCAACAAATGGACATTGCCTATGTTGACTACGAGAATAAAAATTGTAACCAATTTACACCCTGACATGCCAAGAGCCTGTGTCACAAACCGTACAGTGTTTCTGAATGTTTAAATGGTCAATACCAGCTTTTAGGCATTTGCCCATGTGTAATTTCAACCAAGAGACAGATTTGCTCCATTGATGTTTAGTATCAATTAATATTTAAAAGTCACCCGTTAAGGGTAAAATGCCTGATACACAGAGATGTGGTAGAGGCAGCAATGATTTACAACATGACACTCAAAACAAGTAACTCTAAATAACAACAAGGTGTGTGCATTAAGACAGAGACATGAAATAAAACACGTTGTCAATCTCCTTCAATCCAAAAGCAAAGTGAACCACAGCGCAACAAAATGTCCAATCCTTCAGTTACCCCTTGTCACCTGGGTTGTGCTGTAGCGGCAGCTTTTTAATGATGCATCATCTAAAATAGGGAGTCGTGCCGAGTTTTCTCTTCGCGGCATTTGGTCAGCAATCTCCAGAATTCAAAACGGGTCGAGTGGATGATTCTTCTGGGTGAAAACCGTTGCAAGTCTTGGAATCCAAGAGAGGCAATGAACCAAGTGCAGTATGGTGATATAAGGCTAGGAGGGGGGCAGGGAGGGGGTGGGGGGAGGGTACAATGATGAGAATGGCATTTGTTTGCTAGACTGGTATGTTTGCTCGGAGCAGTTTGACTCATTTAAGATGGGGGAAGTATTTCACTCAGCCTTCCATCCCAAAGTCCTCTGTGAACTTCTTGACCTTGAGCAGATCTTCAGTGTTGACTGTTGGGCGAGTGGTGGAAAGGGACCGCAGCATGTCCGACTGCAAGTGGAAAGAAGAAAAACATGACTCTGTCTTGTTTGACGTTCTTTCTATTCACACACTCATCCTGAGCCCATGTGATGTGTGTGCACTTGCGGTGCTCCGATCTATTGGCCACCGATCACGATCGAGCGATTTCTACGGAGAAGCGCGTGATCGACCAATGCCGATCACAAAGAAGGATCAAGCGCAACTCGTACTTTGCAGCCTGAAGCCTGTGTGCAGTGTAGGTTCCATCACCCCTTTTCTTAACACTGCACGTTACAGATCAAACCGGTAACTGGATCACCGAGCTGCCAACCTACAGAATAACATATTACATCATCAGATAAAAAACAATTTTATATGCTGTTCATTTGCAAAACATAATCATTACTCTGCAACCATAAATTGTGGCTTCAGTATTTGTTATTGTAATGTATTTTTCGCTGTAACCTTGTAATGGCGCATCATTGCAGCTTGTATAAAAGTATATTAGATTTCAGTGTGGCATCAATAAAATTACTATGGATGAATTAGCCTTGACTGGTTCTATGAATCTTAAGACTCCAAATGAAAACACAAATATTAAAACAAACTACATTTAAAACTGTGCCATGCGATTGGCTGGCGACCAGTTTAGGGTGTCCCCCGCCTGCTGGCCAAAGACAGCTGGGATAGGCTCCGGCATGCCCGTGACCCTCGTGAGGATAAGTCAGGGTTTTTCCTGGCCAAAATTGAGGCAGAGGGGGCACAATCCTGACCATGCGCCATGATGTTCATTTATTCCATAAATACAACAGAATCATTTTCTCTTAGAGGAAACATACTTTAAGTTACGAGTTCCAACTACAATATGACTATTATCATGTTGAAGCAATTGTTTATTAAAACTTGCAGAGGAGAATGATGGACACATAGCTTGTGTGGGGGGTGGACCACATTTGTTTGAGATTTTGAAGCAGCCTTCAAGCGCTCTGTGGTACATGTCCATCTGTGCTGCAATAGCACGCTGCAGTGTCCTCCGTTTAAAGAAACGAAAACAAACAAAAAAAAAATTCTAAACTGTATTTTAGTTCTCGTGAATTTATTACTTAAGTGTTTTTATCTACTACCATCTTTGATATACTTCTCCTTCTCTTGTGCTGCTTTGTGAATGGCCGTCACCTCATGTCTTTTTGTAGTTGGTTGATGGCTGTCTCACAAGGAAGGCAGCGTTGCCTGCTGTGTTGGGGCGCAGTTCTTTTGGCATAAATGACAGCGCATGCCTTCCTCAGTATGCCTGAGGCAGGTACAGTGATTTAGGCACTGCTTGTCAAAGCCAGTGGCTCATGTGTTTTTAAAACGATATGGAAAGAGAAATAAAAAATGTTTCAATCATGCACACGAACTTTGCGTGATGCTCCTAATTGGAAATGTATTCATGTAGCTCTGCTGATGATTTTAACTGCATGTGCACCACTTTTTCCAGAATTTTGGAAATGAAAGGCAGCTTGGAAATTTGACAGGACATCTTGATCAAGGGCAGCACAAACAAAGCGGACTCTTTTCCCCCAACAAACAGAAGTTTTTACAGGACAAAAACATTTCAGGGTGCCAGCTGACATCACAACAAATTAAAATATGTCTGAATCCATAATGTGATTCACAATCCTGTGTTTTTACACTTATAACGAGTGTCTATGTCTGGTAAAGTCATAATTTCAAATTTAATGAAAATCATCAATGAAAACCAGGCTTTGCTTTTGAATTGTGGTTTACAGGATCATTTTAAAAAGTCATGAAACAAGCCTGACGGCATAGTTCAGATCCTTCTATGGATGTTCAATAGAATTCAGATCAGGCCCATCCATCCATTTTCCAATTCGCTTATCCTCACAAGGGTGGCGGCGGGGGTGCTGGAGCCTATCCCAGCTGTCTTCGGGCAGTAGGCGGGGGACAACCCGAACCGGTTGCCAGCCAATCGCAGGGCACACAGAGACGAACTACCATCCACGCTCACACTCACACCTAGGGACAATTTAGAGTGTTCAATCAGTCTGCCGTGCATGTTTTTGGAATGTGGGAGGAAACCGGAGTACAGTGATCCCTCGCTCTAATGCGCTTCACCTTCCGTGGCTTCGCTGTTTCACGGATTTTTTTAGTGCAGTTTTTGTAATGCTTTTAAACAGTGAATTGCGTTCTGCATCCTGATTGGCTAAGGCACTGAGCAATGTGAACAGTCTCGGCACCTCATCTTTGTACACGCATACCCCACAATGTCGACGAAACATTCTGCACCAGCAAAGGCACCTGAGGATGCGCTCAAGCAATATTATTTTACAGTACAGTATTTCCAAAAAGTATTATAGTTATTTGTTGAAAACGTTTGGTTTTTTTGTGCTTGGGCCTGAAAACAGGTTTTGGTCTTTGGTTTCATTCTATACATAGTTCAGTATTGTATATTAACTGTAAAATATAAAGCTTTACTACTCCTACTTCATGGATTTCACTTATCACTGGTTCTTTTTGGAAAGTAACCCCCGCGATAAACGAGGGATTACTGTACCTGGAGAAAACCCACGCAAGCACGGGTACAACATGCATACTCCACACAGGGAGGCCGGAGCTGGAATCGAACCAGAGGTTGACGTGCTAACCACTGGGTCACTGGGCCGCCTTCATGGAGGGCCATCATAATTTTAAGTGTTCAATAACTATAAAACTGTAGCAGCTCAGCCACAAATTTTTACAGCACCAACGACTGGCACCATTTCCAACCCATTTGGGTTCAAAGGGGGGGGGGGGGGCTGGGGGACGTCATCATAGTTTTAACTCTGTTATATCTAAAAAACCCAATATTTTTATAGCAAAAACAGAACACATAAAAATTGCAGCATTCTGACCCATTTGGGTAGAAATGGGGGCTGGGTGATGTCATCACTAGAAAGTAAAAAGTGTAGTATCAATAAAATCGTTGCAGCACAAACTGAAATTCTTACAGCAAAAATGAGCACAAATGTAACGCAATGGAATGGTAGCCTTTCAGGTTCATTTGGAGAAGATGGTGGACTGAGCGAACTTGAATGCCCTAAAAAAAAAAAAAATCATGTCTAATAATTGTCAAATAGCAGCAGCATAAAACTGCACAAATGAAGCACAAACGTAACGGGACGGGGACCAACTTCACACAGGTCATGAAGTGACGCGCTTCAGCGTAAATCATGCATGGGTCTCCTCCCTCATGCAATTGTGGCTTTTTCAAGGTGACTCCTGTATTGATAATTCCTGAAATGTGTGCAGAGCTCACCATGCAGACTATTGGCTCTAGCAACTTATCACTCGGCACATCCATCCAGGTCATCTCTAGGGCAGCAGGGTCACCAGGTGAACAAGGCGTCAAGAGGTCGTCCACCATGACCTGATTGTTGCTGCGGGACGGGCCGCTAATCTGTAGGACAAGAAACAGCAGTGGGCATGATATAATAAAATAAACGTGGAGAAAATTGTTGGCTCCCCACTGTTAATTAAAGACAAACCTAGAGTACAGTGGTCACAGTAATAACTTGAATCAGACAAGAGTAGCATATTTTCCGCA
Organism: Hippocampus comes; assembly: GCF_001891065.2. Taxonomy (NCBI): domain Eukaryota; kingdom Metazoa; phylum Chordata; class Actinopteri; order Syngnathiformes; family Syngnathidae; genus Hippocampus; species Hippocampus comes. Next base: position 14,978 of record NW_017805336.1, on the reverse strand, counting down.
CTAAAAGCCGCACCTAAAAGCCTTCCATTTTCTTAAAAGCTCACAGCGCGCCTTAAAATCCGATGCACCTTATGTATGGTCATTACGGTAATATGTCAACTCCAAAATCGCTCCTTGATCGAGACATGCTTACAACGCAGAGGTCAAACTTCAAACTACTCTGATCGTTGCGACAGTGAAACTCCAGCTCCAAAGAAATCATGTTTACAGCAAGAAATTTTTCACAACGGGGTTTTTCACTGTAGCAAATTTGATCTCAGATGTAAACACACACACACACACACACACACACACACACAG
>NW_017805336.1:0-12114 GCF_001891065.2 Hippocampus comes | reverse complement strand
GAATCCTCAATCTCCAGTCCTCTCTCGTCGCCCGGGAGCCGGTCCTCGAGGCCAAGGACCGGCTCGAGGAACACATCCCTGGTACACGCACACACAAATGCATGTGCACTCTTTATTTTTATTCCAATAGTGTATAAGTATGAGCATACACTTATTTGACACTTCATGTAGTCGGTGTAGAAACAAAAAAAGGGAAAGAAATTGCGAAATTTACGATCAGCATTCACTTTCACTTACATCAATTTCTTGGATAATGTCTTATTTTGCTTCTTCCGTCTTTCATTTTGATCACTTTTACCCTCTCTTCCAGCGTCAGAGCTCTTCTTGTCTTAGCTGCTTGACATCCAAAGGTCCGTTTTGTAGCCATTTTAGCTATGCAACGTTCTTGCTGCGTCTGAAACTAACAATAACAAATACTTCCTGGACTACTGCACATGTGTAAACCAGTGTGGTGGTTGCTGTTGCCGTTTCTGAACGAAGCAGTAGAGGTTGCTGTTGGATTAGACTTCGTTGTAGTGAATCTCGTCGCAAGGCAAGAGCAGAGAAAAAGATTTTGTATGATGCAACAGGGTTTTTTTTCGTTGCATGGGGGGCAGGAACGTGGGAATGGTGTTAATGCATGAAGATTTTTTCACACTAGGGGGTATTTTCCACCATTCAGGTTTTGTTGTAGAGGAGTTTCACTGTATATAAATCAGGTAGTGTAGTGTCCTGTTGGCATTTCCTTGTTTGTAGCTCCATCTAGTGGATGCATTGTAGATTGCGTCTTATAATGCAATTCCAATATATGAAAAACATTACAAAATAGGCCATTCATTGAAGGTGCGCCTTATAATCCAGTGCGCCTTTTAGTGTGGAAAATACGGTAATAAAAACTAGCGCTGCGAGCAGCTATGAAGGGCCGTCGCAGTGCCCTTCTTCAGTCCCGTGCTCTCTGAGTGTCTTGTCGTTGTCTATGAACCACTAATTGACATGTGCATTCGCCAATACACACTCAAACAGACAACTACTTTGTGAGCTATGAACAGCCATTACAAAATGAAGATAATACCACAAGCATAGTTAACTACTGACTAAATGAAGGAGACAAACAAGACCTTGAAGGATATTTAGCCCCTGGTGGATGTGAGCCCACAAGGTTTGTGTGCCTTTTTTTTAAACAATTGTCTCCCATAAATTTTGTCTTTCATTTATTGTTTTGTAATGCCATTTGCATTTATATGTTTTCATGTCCGCGTTTGTGAAGGCTCCCATGTACAGTAAATAAAGCTGTTGTACTGTATATTTCCCATACCGTAGCACCATCTAGTGGATACATAGCGCAATCGCAGCCACTATTGTAGCTTCTTTTCTATGCGTCTTATAATGCAGTGCACCCAATATATGAAAACAGTTTTAAAATAGGCCATTCATTGACGGTGCCTTATAGTCCAAAATGCCTTATAGTGCAGAAAATACGCTAATGATCCATTGCTCTACGTTTTACTTTTGGAGAATCATTCAACCCGTATATATGAGTGAGGGGATACTCATTGTCTGATTAAAAAGGTTTGGGGCTACACAAGACAAAAAAAAAAAAAGGCCTGGTCCCACTCACATTTCCTGGTGAATGCAATGCTTCAATGTTCTCGCCAAGTACATATGCACACAACAAATTCTCAACATTTCCAGAAATTAACAATTACAACCGACCGCTAACAAACATCAAAGACACGCATTTGTCATATGGGTTCCTTGAGACGGAACTCTATCCAGCATGATTTCGATATTTTCTGTCACAATGGTTGGTTGTCTCTGTGTGCCCTGCGACTGACTGGCAACCTGGTTCAGTGTCAGTGGGGGATGCTGGTCTGTCAAGAAGGGGAAGCTCAATTTCGGGCTACATCATAAAATGTGTCAGTTTATTTCTACGTGAATTCTACTCTCCGTTCTTTTTCAAGAAAATGATCTGTGACCCTGGCATACCAACAAGGCGTCTTTTCCAGGTTCTTAACTGTGGTGATATAAGTCAGTCTGCGAACACAAGCAACTACAATAAAACACACCAGAAATAAAAGATTAATCTGTCGCTAGTCGTTTTCAACAAAGAGAGTGTTGCCATTCGAGATTACTCGAAGTGTCCAGTTCAACTCAGAACAGAATGAGAAATGAAAAATGCTCCCACGGATGCCTACACCAAAAGATCGGTGATTGGCTCATTTTGCTGTCAATCATAACGAGATTCCGCCTCAGACAGATCATCCAATCCTCATGCAGAAAGCTCAGCGTCCAGGCGGGGCCGATACACGCCCACTGTCCATAGACTCCCAGAGACGCCGGGCGTCCGTGGGCGGGACAAAAACCAGCTTGTATCCAATGACTCGTCTCCGTTCAACGCATTGGGAACACCTACCCTGAACTCTCGAGACACCTGGCGTCTGGGCAATAGACGCTCTGCGGACGCTCGGCGTCCACCGTTTAAAGCACAGCGAAGCTGCGGGAATGAATGAGAAGGGAGTCGCGTCGTAACCAGTAAGAAGAAGCTGATTCGGAACAAAAGTTGAGCATGTTGTAGCGCATATTTAGTCAATGACATGTACACACAATGAAATTTACATTCATATATTTGATCACTTATTCTTTGACATTTTAGGGGAAGCCGAGCTTCCTTTGCAGTCCGAGAGCAATCGCCACTGTTCAGTGTGTACCCCACCTACTGCCCAAAGAGAGCTAAAATAGGCTCCAGCATGCCCGCGACCCTCGGAAGGATTAAGTGGTTCAGATAATGGATGGATGGATAGTTCCAATAATTTCAGGAATTGTATCGATGACAAATGCCTTTGAGCTGAACGATTTATCGTTTTGGGACCAAAACTGTGATCTCAGATAATGCAATTTCAAGATCGTCAATGTGTGTGTGTGTGTGTTTGTTTTTTTTTTTTTTTGTTTTGTTTTTCTTATACCCCAAGCTCACCAATCAGTGTCACGTCATGCTCCCGCTGTCAGCCATACTCCCAGAAGTCATTTCTTCCACAGCTGCTAACAATGCTAGCCGCTAAAACATTTTGGTTTGCGGCAGCACGGACTTTATTTATATCTTCAGTCTGTGTGCACCAGCAGCAGCAAGGAGTTGCGTGATTGGGATCTTCTCCTCTGTGGTGACTAATAAAATAACCTACAAACAAGTAGCGCTTTCACTGAGGAGTTGAACGAGGAGTCGCTAAGCATGCTAATTGCAGAGTCGGGAAAGACCCAAAATAAGGGCATCGAAATACAGTACATTTCACAAAAGTCTGGCTAGAACTGCGTTACAGCAGAAAGCCAGTGGCTATGAACAGAAAATTGGTTTTACAATGCATTCGTATCTCGACTTAAAATAAGAGACCATTAGTAATTTAGCACACGCCCGTGTTTCACAATGTGGCAAGTGAAAAGAATTCTAGGTTATACATGTACAAGCAGCCGAAATCTCCTCGACTCAAAAGAACATATTTGTCAAAAACATTGTACCACCCATAGTGCTTGGACGCCACAGTATGACAAAGACCGAGCCATGCCATGCCTACTTTTACCTTCGCTGTTGCATACTGTGGACTTATTTGACACTGGTTTGCGGTAAAAACTGACGAGTTCAAGCAACTTTTTACTGCACTTTAAACGTCCCGCAGAAGAGCCGTTCGGCTTCTTGACCACCAGGCTTCACAATTTTTCTGGGGGAAATGGTGCTTGTATATATATATATATATATATATACCGTAAATTCCACATTACAAGCCGTTACTTTTTCCCACACTTCCAACACTGCGGCGTGTAATATGAAGCGGCTTTTTAATTTTTTTTTTTCCATCGCGGGAAAAACATGGACCAATAATATGAATGAGTCTTTCACTGAGGTCCAATGAGATTGTATGACTAATCACAACTTCCGCTCTTTTTTTCCGTAGCCGGGGGAATAATGTGTTACTCACAACAGTCGACCAATAAAATGAATGAGTAGTACACAGGGGTCCAATGAAATTGTATGATTACCGGTAATCACAACTTCCTTATTTCAGTCTTTCTTCTAACCCTGATCAACATGGAGAATACCAGACGAAAAGCATTAGATGCAGCTTTTAAAGTGAAAGCGATCACTCTGGCAGTTAAAGAAGGAAATTGAGCTGCTGCCAGTAAGGCGTAGAAAAAAAAGTAGTGTGTTTCCGGAAACCCGACCGACCGAGAATTTCTACGTCGAAAAAACACTTTTCGGTCGGCATTTTTTTCAAACAACCCTCGACATTTTTGTGTAGAGGGTTTACATTTTTAAAACAGTCAGTTGATTTTTTACTTTTATATGTTTTTACAATATTTAATATTTCATTTTGATTCACTGCAGTAAGAAACATTGTGGAAGAATTTTTTTCTATGTATTTATCTATTTCAAAACAATTTATTGGATCAGGAATTTGTTTTGCTAAGTTGCTGCCAATATTAACAAAATATTCATTAAATTCCTTTGCTATTTGTGCAGTATCCTCAATAATGGTATTTTTATCTTTCATAAAGTACTCCGGATAATCGACTTTACTAGAGCTATTTCTAATTACCTGATTTAAGATTTTCCATATTTCTTGAGTGTTGCTTTTATTTTGCTCCAATAATGTATGAAAATGGTCTCTCTTGCTGGTTCTTATAATGTTTACTAATTTATTTTTATAAGTCTTGTATTTAGTTTCAGCTTCTTTGGTTCTGGATTTTAGAAACGATTTGTATAGATTGTTTTTCTTTTTACATGCATTTTCTATACCTTTTGTTATCCATGGCTTACTTTGGTTTTTGTACTTTCTGGTGACCTTAATTACTGGGAAATGCTTGTCATATAAGGAGGTTATGGTTGACTGAAATACGTCAAACGCAGTATTTGGATCTTTATTTGTGTAGACCTCAGACCAATTTTGCTTGTCTAGGTCGAGCTTGAAAGCTGCAATGGAATGTTGGGTTCTGGGTCTTATTTCTGATATGTGGGTTATTGGTTTCGTTTTTTTATCAAAGTAATTGTGAAAGACTGCAAAGACCGGTAGATGGTCACTTATGTCGGTTATGAGAAGTCCACTTTCCTTTTTATGGTCAATCTTGTTTATAAATATATTATCTATTAATGTGGCCGTGTCAACTGTTATTCTGGTGGGTCTCAGAATGACTGGGTAAAGACCGTTGCTATACATTATATTTATGAAATCTGTTGTTTTTTTGTGTCCATTTGGGTTTAATAAATCGATGTTAAAGTCTCCACATATTATTCGTGTTTTCTTGTTATTTGAACAACTCAGCATATCTATCAGTTTTTTATTGAATGTGTCAAGACAAGATCCTGGAGTCCGATACACGCAACTTATAATGACATTTGATGCATTTTTAATATGTATTTCAAGAGTCAGACATTCCATTAAATTCTCTATTGTATTTGTCAGGCTCTCAATTTTACTGCATTTCAGTGTTTTATCTACATATATTGCAACTCCCCCTCCTTTTTTATCTTCCCTATGAGTTGCATACATTTCATATCCATCAATTTTCATTTCGCTTGTTTTTTTATCATCAAGCCAAGTTTCTGACACAGCAATTATTGTAAATTTATTAAATGTAGTCAAATATTCTTTGATTTTGGTGAAATTTTTATAGAGACTTCTACTGTTTATGTGTATCACTGAAAAAGCGTTTTTCAGTTCTACATTTATGTTGAATTGTTCATCAGTATAATACTCGGAGTTTGTAATGCTGTAATTGTAATTGAAGAAATTATTGTCAGGATCCCAGTTGTTCTCTGGGTCGAATGTCTTATGTTCAGCATAATCAAAGATTTTAAAATCCATGATTGTGTTGTAAACAAGCGGCCACGAGAGAACACATTTTACCTGTGTTTTGAGCCGCGCAGCATCGGGCCTAAGGCTGCCAACGATGATCATTTTTAAGCGGCTGACTATAGAAATAATTTCATATATCTTTTCCCATTTATATGATTTGCATTATTCTATTTAAAGCCTAGTGGGCTGCAGTATTTCTCCTCGTAATTACACAAATGCGCATCGAGATCTGTCTTTGTCTGGCCTCTTATGTGTTTCAGTGAATTTCGTTGTGCAAATGCATTTATCATGCTCACAAAAATATGGAGATTATTTTAACCTTAAGAAATGTTGCGTTTTGTTTCTGCAGGGGTTCAGCAGGGGACCGCGTCAGCGGCCTAACGCGGAGGCTCCCGGCGGCAGGGACGCAGAAGCAAACCCCCGCCTACTCATTGGCCAGCGGTTTATAGTACGGTGCGGCGCATATAATTACAAAATTGATTTTTCTTCATAAATCTGAGCATGCGGATTTTAATCAGGTGCGGTCTGTAGCCCGGAATTTACGGTATGTGTTTGTTGAATGTAAGGTAGGTTTTTCTTGTCTCACCTTTTTAAAGTGTGTTGCGGACTGGACCTTCCGAACAGGCTGCATGAGGGCATCCCGTACGATGATGCTGATGTCAGCACCAGAGTAGCCGTCTGTTTTGTGAGCAAGCTGCCGCAAGTCACCCTCGCTCAGGCTGTGAGGCGTGTTGCCCAGGTGTAGACGAAACATCTGAGCCCGGGCCGACTCCTCCGGCAGAGCGATGTAGATGCGCTTTTCAAATCTGTTCATCAGAGACAAGTCCCGATCAATCATTGCTGTTAGCAGAGGACTGATTGAACAGTTAAGAAGAGTAAAAAACACAAAAGGAACAGAGATATTAAAAAAGTATTTTCCCGACAAACTATGAAAATATCTAAACATGAATTGTAAATTGACAAAAAAATAAATAAACAGGGGGCAAGGACAGAGAAGTTTTAAGAAAAGAACGATGTCCAGAAACCAGAAAGCACACAAGTTCGAAGACGAGGCAGAAGGGGACGATAATGGTGGTGCCGCCCGGCACGACTTGTTACTCGAAGGCCTTGTCACGATCACAAAAGAAATGACACCGAGAGAAAGATATGAAGGTAGGATCTGTACCAGAATTGGTGAAGGGACTCCTCTGCCAAAAAAAAAAAAAAAAAAAAAAAGATAAAGCTTTGTCCAGGTTTAGGGAGGAGATGACACAGGTTATTTTTCTCCAAGAGATGCACTTCTCACAGGGGGAGCAATTAAGTTTCAAAAAATTGGAGCGCTGGAATTCACTCTTCAGTGCCTTGGCTCAAACACGCAAGCGAGGAGTAATGAATTTGATCTCCAATCGGGTCAAATTTGAAGTGATGAAGGAAGTTGGTGACTAGGAAGTAAGGTACCGTATTTTCCACACTAAAAGGTGCACTGGATATGAGGCGCACCTTCAATTAATGGCCTATATATATTTTTTTCATATATTGCACGTACTGGACTATAAGGCACATACACTAGATGAAGCTACAGGTATGTCTTTGTTCTTCTCCGTGCCTTCTCTTCTTCCGATAGACTCGAGAGGCGTTCATTACCGCCTCCAAAAAACGTAAATTAACGATTACTTCAATGAAACTACGAAAATTGAAAATACAGTAATGCATCAAAACAGAAAAATCACAAAATAAATTCTATAGCCCCCCCCGACAGAATTTATTTTGGCATTTCCTTGAGCATTGCTGCAACAGAACGATCAGATGTCAGTAAATTTGATCTTAGTTTTTACTGTTTGGTGCCTACTACCATCTTTGTTGCTGATTATTGCTTTATTGTTGTATATATGTTAGTTGCTCCATGTACAGCACTTTGTATGCAGCAATGGCTGTTTGGAAGTGCTCTATAAAAACAGTTGAGTTGAGTTTAATTGGAGGAGACTGGACTGTCTCAGAAGTGTTTGTTATTTATTGCTTTGTTGTGAACTGTATTCACAAACGAGGAAATCACAAAATAAATTCTGTAGTGGGGCTATAGAATTTATTTTGTGATTTCCTCGCTTGATTTTCTGTTTTGATGTTTACATCTTTCCGAGGCGGTCGTGAACGCCTCTCGAGTCGAACGGAAGAAGAGAAGGCACAGACGGACAAAGACGTACCTGTATTTGTTGAGGCTGTTAAAACCATTAATAAAGTGTGCGTTTTAAAAAAACAACACCTAGTGCGGTGCAAAAAAAAATAAATTTAATAAAGCAGCAACACAGTTCACTGAACCAACAGCAAGTTATAACATTGTAAGCATGTCTCCAGCAAAGAGCCATCTGGGGGTCGACATATTACCGTAATGACCACACACAAGGCGCAGCGGATTTTAAGGCGCGCGGTGAGCTTTTAAGAAAATGGAAGACTTTTTGGTGCGCCCTATAGTGCGGAAAATATGGTATACTGTATAAAGGGAAAATGTAAAACCAATTTGTGATATTGCATCTGCTCCTCGAGAGAGTGAGAAAGTCTTTTATGAGAAAATATTTCATCCGCTAACTGAAAATATTTCATCTGATAATTGAAGCTGAAAGGGTATTGGAATAAGGTGGGTACTTGAATGCGATATTGAATTACAAGCTAGACACAACAGGTAAAAGGAAAAAAAAAATAGACCTATGAATACAGTGATGTCAGTATCAGATGGACTGGGTGTATGGAGAGAACTACATTGATTAGATTGGGACCGTACCCACTCCACTGAAGGAAAATAGACCCAACAATTTTATGGGACGGCGTGAAGATGGTTATTAGAAGGAGACTGATTTCACACTGCATTTGCTTCTAGTCAAATTGGAAACATATCAGAAACAGACTATGAAATTAAGAGAATTGGAACAACAGCGTCAGCAGACGAGTGATTCAGAAATGCCTGATGAGATTAAGGAAAGTATGAAAAGTATTAATGATTCGTTTTTTGCTTTTTTTTTTTTTTTTGGAAGGGGGAGAATAGAATGTGCCATGCGACTGACTGGTGTCCAGTTCAGGATGTAGTCGGCCTTCCGCCCCCAGTCAGCTGGGATAGGTAGGCTCCGGCACCACCATTCCCTCACAACCCTGTATAGCAGGGGTATCAAACTTATTTTAGTCCTGGGCCAATTTGGAGTTAGGTCTTCCCTCGGAGGGCCGTTATGACAGTGAAACCACAAAATTATTACTTGAAATCAGTCAAGTCAATTTAATTGTTTGTTCAATTATTGTTCAAGTGAGTGAAAAAGGGATTTTAGCAAGTTGACACATGATTTGCTTTGGCGGGCCACATAAAATGACCTGGCGGCCGGATCTGGCCTCCGGGCCTTGAATTTGACACCAGCGCTGTACAGGATAAGTAAGCGGTGTTGATAATGGATGGATGGATGGGGTAGAAAAGGAAGCAAGGTTTATAAAACAAATTTATTCTAGGGCCACCAAAGTCTCATTAGGGTTCCATAAGCCTTGTGAGAACACTGTCTGCAAGTCGCTCTCCTATGGCATGACAGGGGTCTTTTCCTACTGTAAGTAAAGCATGACATTGCACATGTAGGACACTTTCCGATTCTCTCCTCTTTCATCTCAAACTGCTTCAAACAACAAAGCGTGTCCCGGAAAAGTGGTTAGGACTGTACGACTGTCCGTGTTTTATGTTATGTGTTGTGTTTATTGTTTTACTTTATGTTAACTGTTTTGGTAAGCACTTTGTTACAGCTGCCGCTGTTGTGAAAGCGCTATATAAATCAGCATGTATTGTATTGTATGTACAAAAGTTTAAGCCAAAACTTGTCCGGTTTCAATGCGATGTACTGCAGAAAAGGACATGGGCCTTCTGTTGGAATTAGCTGTTAATCAAGCAGTATGTGTTGCTCTGGGTAGTACAGGTCCCCCCCCCCAAATGTCTGAAATAGAAGCATTCATCCGTCTGGACGCATTCCAAATGACTGCCCTTGATTACAAAGTGTGAATTGCGCTTGAACTCTTGATATCGTCGCAGAGACCTTGTGGACATAATAGTATTGGATCTCGAGAGACAGACAGAGAGAAATAAAATACTGACAATTAAAGACAATCAAGAGAAAATAATCAGCCAATATGCAAGTCTGCGGTTGGTTAGATACTTGAATGTGGAGGCCCGCTGTACATAAATTACTTTTATGTAAAGAAAAAAAAAATAATCATAAAGATAAATGATGTGACATGCTTCAAAATAAGTCGACACCATGTCATCAATGAAGGAAAGATAAAACTTAAGTTTCCAAGAACAGTATTGAAGTGACCTCTGACCTTCGGCGGATAGCAGCATCAAGCACCCAGGGAATGTTGGTGGCTCCCAACACCAAAATGCCATCGTTGTTGTTTCCCACACCTATGCAAATCACAGATTAAAACAATCAAAACTTCATATACTCTTTTTATTTTTTTTAATACAGATGCAAGAAAATAATCGAAACTCTTTGGAATTACATTGATTTCTCTATATATTGGTTCCTAAAATGTGATCTGGGCACGTAGCAAACACACAAGGAAGTATGCCAAAGAGAGGCAGGCAAATGAGAGTTCACCGATCAGAAAGTCAACAGCGTGATAAGACACAAGGGAAGGTGCTGGGCGGGGTACACAAGGGAAGGTGCTGGGCAGGGCTGCGAAGATGCACGGCCAATCAGCTCATGGGAAAAATCCACTCGTGCTGTCATTGGTCGACGCCGCACCGAGAGCCAATCATGCGCACATGTATGCACAAAACCTCTGAGTCATTCGGCACTTTTTTCTGAATACAGTACTTTGGGGTGGGTGGATGGACAAAAAAAAAACAAAAAAACGCAATTTACTGATGCCATGATAAATGAAGCATGATATAGCGAGGGATCACTGAATGTGTGTGTGTGTAAATATATATATACCTGTATATACCTGTGTCACAAAATTATCTTCACAGGGTGGCCATTTTGTGTTAGTGCTAATTTTTCGAAGGTGATAAGAAATATGATAGTATTCTTTCATCAGGTTGCAATGACAAATTATGACCAGCAGAAGGCAGTCATCGACTTTTGTCTTGCACGTCCAAGTGGAGCTCCAGTGATAATTTTACAGTTAACCCCCAGCGAGTCCCAGGGACTCGCTGGTCAGAAAAGTGTGATTCCCATTATGCATTTAGAGAGTCCCAAATTTTGATTTCTGAAATGGTCTACTTATTCAATTGCATATGACAATAACACAAACAACAAAATATTCATAATTTTTTTTCTTTCCGTATTTTTCTTGCTTGGCTCTCGACGAAGGCGAACGCTTTTTTGCTCTGCTCCTGTCTTTCCCTCACCCTCCCTTGCTCGCCACTCAGTCTATGTGCTGTCCTTGTCTGACTATCCTAGCCTCCTGCCGTATTTTCATCCTAAAAACAAACATGGAATTGGTTGGCTGGTCTCTCGATGCCATCGACAAAATGTTCTCGACGAGAAGAGCAGGCAGTGGGGAGCCTACTTGCCCCTCGGGGACTTTTGCTGGTGGGTACACCCTAGATGTCTGGAGGAAGTGGAGAATGGTGTGCCTGTGTTAGAGGAATCTATGAGCAAAATTGTATCACGTTTAAAGTTTCATTTAATTTGGGAACATCTAAACGTTTGGGTGCATATCCAGCACCCCCAAATACCTGTACACAAAGGTGCCGGCCACCTGGCCGGAGGACGGTTGAAGTCCACAATTAGCACGTCAATGCAGGTGGGCGATCACAGGGGAGAGGGCGAAACTCGGTCACAAAAGGGGAATGAATAATTCGGGAACCGCGGTTGAACAACAAAAGACGAGTTGAGAACACCCGTCGCGCCCAGGCGACATTGGCCATCCGCGAAGTCTGCAACAGGTTAATTCGATGTAGACCCGACAGAAAAGGTGCCAATCTCACACCCAGGTAACCAATCACTACCGAGGGGCCGGACCAGGGGTGCGGTATGCAAATATCGGGGGCAGTGTTTTTCTTGTATTTTGCATATGTCACAATAAAGGTTCGAACTCGAGGAGGGGGGGCTCTGAGTGTGATCGCGGAGCAACTAAACGGTCGTTCGCTCTCAGAGATCCGCTTCCGTCGATATTGAAGACAATTTTCCTGTGTGCCGAGTCGTTTCTTTAAGTTTGTCCGAGAAAATCTCTGACAGAAACTTGGCGTTGTCGGCAGGATGATGCGCTTGTTCGAACGGATTTGAGTTTTTTTTGGACTCTCTTGATTCCCTCCGGTGGACGATCCGTGGCTGATCGCGCGTTT
>NW_017805335.1:458956-468457 GCF_001891065.2 Hippocampus comes | reverse complement strand
TTGCGTTTGTGAAATATGGCACAAAATATTTTATTGGCCGCTTGTTTTCAGCCGTAAGAGAACGTGTCCATTCATTCAAAAGATAATTTGTGAAGTAAGATGTCAATGATGTTGAGAAAATCTGTCTCTATTCTAGTTCTTCCACTGCAAACTCATCTGGCCATCTGATTATGCACAAGGGGTATTCATGCTAGAAGAAAAAATAAGAAACACTGCTCAAATTCAATGAGTAGTTCTGCGCCCTCCGTGGTCGTGAAGTCTTAATTTACTCTTAAGATATGTTCGTGGTCATTTCTCGCTCCATTTTTATAACCATTGCAATCAAAGCAGGATGGGAGACTGATAACTGAAAATCTCGTGATTTTTCAAGTACATTCATCATTTCCCAATCAGTATTTCAAGGTCTGCATTTTCCACTCTTCTTAGACCTTCCAGCCAGCAGTTATTGAGCACCTTTATTGTTCAAACCTGCCCCTTTGTCTGCTGTTCTCGATCAAAATGATGAGAAGCTAGTTTAAGGCTGATTGGTATTCTGCAGGCATATGTGATGGAATATCTGTTATTACTGTCACGGTGGCACTCTTTGAGGCTCTTCTTGCCTCCCTCTGTAAAACAAAACCCGTCTTTCTTTATTTGCCAGTGTTTTTCCCTTATAGATAACCAATATATTTTTTCAGCAGACATTTGTTGCCAGGTGGACAGTTGGACGTATGTACTGAGATCACCGGATACACAGGCTGCCAATCAAGCAGACAGATCGGAGTGCTGAGCAAGACACTTTCAGAGCAGCCGGGATCATACATCAGGCTGCATTATTGATGGGATTCTTACTTCCCAATGCTAATTGTTAGCTTAGGTACATTTCCTCAACATCCCGGTGCCATTGCACGAAAAGATGTATGGAATCATGGACTGTCTTGAATGCGATGAGCCTCATGGTGATTCTATTGTCCAGAGAATGGAAGTATACCGTACTGTGCTGGATATTAAGTACTTTTGCCTTTTTTAGGGTGGCTTCAACCGTACCAGAGCAGGTTTAGGTACCATGGTGGATCCAACAAAGCAACACAGCAGAGAGGGGGTGCTTGTTTGATGCAGCTGTCTCTTTGATTAGGCTTCTACGGGTATTAGAGAGGAGGCGGGCACGAGAGGGTCAGGGTCAATGCATGCCTGGGATTGCTCTCCCAAGGTCAGGAATGAATCGAATGGAGGTAATGAACGATGAAAGGGTGATATGTAATTGGTCAAATAGCTGTCCAGCAGTCGACTTGTTTCTGTCTGATATGACAATTACGGACAACATGAAGCAAGAAATGGAACAGAAACAATGAAAAGCAATCCTAAATGAGCTTGTCAATGACCATTCAGGCAAAGAAAGGCATAGACAAACAGAGAAGAGTGGGAAGGAGATGCTTTGGGCATCAAACAGACAGACAGAGTGAGTGGGAGGTCCCTGGGCTCATCTCCAATGCATGTTGCCCTGCATTAGCGCTACAGCCATCCTGCTTGAGGAGGAAAGGGAACCTTCACAGTCTTATATCCATCCATCCAGCAATCCATTATTCATCAGTGAATTAGATCTCGCCTCAATGAAGAGGAGGAGAAGAAGCGCGTAGAACGGGTTGGGGGGGGGGTGGTTGAAGAGCCACGGTTTGATTCAAACTTTAGGACAGAGCAGAGGCTTTGTATGCTGATGTTGCGCTGGTGTTTTAAGATGAAAGGCATTTGTCAGGAATTACACTGGTATAAAAGCAGGGTTCACAAAAAGCGGAGTAAAAATATTTCAATGACTGGTAGATGTTGCGTCACACAGTGAGGGCGTTCTGAGATGATATTGGAAAGGGGTTAAAGAGAGGTCTACCTCAGAAGGTCAAGATCATACCTCTCATCTTTTTATGTGAGTTCCCAAAAGGTTATAAAGACTGAAGGCTGAAGTGTACATTTACATCTTAGCCTCGGTTATGACATCCTAACCTCTTCGCCTTATAAGGACAGACTGTTGATGAGCCCGAATGCTCTAGACAAACACTTGTTTTGTTGATCTACAAGCCGTGGCTCAATTGAAAAAAAAAATCCCAGAAAAGGTTGAATAAACAACAAGCATAACTCCTAAACTGGCTGTTTGCCAGGTGGACAACACTCAGTGATCCACCCAGTCTGAAGCATGGATGGCACATGAATGAAAGATCAGTTGTTTAAGACTCAGCTGTGGAACTCTCTTGGGTATGTTTGTTTAGCATTAGAAACCTCTCTCAGGATGATATTAACCTCTTCAATGAGGCAATTGATTAATTTTCATCAGAATTGAGCTTCATAAAGATATTTGGCTGCCATCCGTACAATACAATACAATGGCTATTTATTGATATAGCGTTTTAGTTGAACTCGGTTCTGTTTTATGTAACCCATCATTCTGACTCCATGGTCCACCGCCCAGAATCAACATACCGTAGTTCACTGCATGGTCATTTCCCACATGTGCGGCAGTGAATTGAATGTTTGTAAAGTTTAAAACAGATTCTTTGGTGCACAGACACCAAGGGTCACACAAGGCCATTTGAACCGCGGTGCGCCTGGGCGACCAGTTGGCCGAGTTTTTCCCTCTTTCTCCTTTCCCCACTAGCTTGTACTCACACCGCATCCTTCCATCCCTTTTAGGTTTTCCATCAGTTCATCATCCACGAGTAAGTGGGCTCAAGCACGACACAGACTGCCTTGTGTGACTACACACTGCAGCCACATTACTACTTGGCAGTTCAGTTCACACCACGGTATGGTTAGGATTACTAAATTCAAAAGTCGGGGACTTCAGAGATGGAAAAAAAAAATCCTCCGCAGTGATGAGTGGATACAAATTATGTGCGTACAACAACTAGGCAAAGTGGGCATGGGGTTTTATTTACTGTATTGTATTTTTACATAGCGACCCGGTGGTCCAGTGGTTAGCGCGTCGAACTCGCAGTGCAGAGGTATTGACGCGTCGACCTCACAGTGCAGAGTTCAATCCCAGCTCCGGCCTCCCTGTGTGGAGTTTGCATGTTCTCCCCGG
Source organism: Hippocampus comes (assembly GCF_001891065.2). Taxonomy (NCBI): domain Eukaryota; kingdom Metazoa; phylum Chordata; class Actinopteri; order Syngnathiformes; family Syngnathidae; genus Hippocampus; species Hippocampus comes. The sequence goes on along the minus strand of NW_017805335.1, from coordinate 465,408 downwards.
GCCTGCGTGGGTTTTCTCTGGGTACTCCGGTTTCCTCCCACATTCCAAAAACATGCATGGCAGGCTGATTGAACACTCTAAATTGTCCATAGGTGTGAGTGTGAGCGCGCATGGTTGTTCGTCTCTATGTGCCCTGCGAGTGGCCGGCAACCGGCTCAGGGTGTCCCCCGCCTACTGCCCGGAGACAGCTGGGATAGGCTCCAGCACCCCCGCGACCCTAGTGAGGATAAAGCGGTTCGGAAAATGAATGAATGATAATCAGGATAATAATAAAGAGCATGCAACTGTCTCCATACTTTTTTTTTTTAATCTTTTCACACTAGCCGCAGACACGCAGTGTGCTGCTACTAAAGGCGTGGGTGTGATTGGGAACTATACGCAGGGGATGACAGTGGCGCCATATGCTAAGATATTTCTGCTGTTTCTGCAATTAGGGCCAACCAATGAAATGAAATCATGACACTCTGTCCTCTCTGCTGTCAACACATTGTTGTAAATGTGGTGGAAAATGAGAAAACGCATAATTACTTCATTAAAATTGCCACTCTGATTTTAGCTCTTGGAATGACTCCCACCGATCAATTGCCTTTTTTCTTTCCTGCGAATCAGAGGATCCATTTGCCATTGATGGTGTCCTTCACTGCGGCATTCCTGGGAGGCTGCCATAACCTTCTTCACAATGGCTGGCACACAGGAAAATGCGGTGAAAATGTTCTCATCATACGGAACGAATGCCTATACATATCTTATTTCACCTGGCACCAAATCAATCTGATGTTGAGCATCCCTGGTGCATGAGGTGCCCCTCATGTATTTCATTCTTTGCAAATGGGTACCTGGGAGGTGATAGTGATGGTCGAGTTTGGTGCAGTTTGTGGTAGCAGATGTCTAATGATGACAGACGTGGGGGGGAAAAAAAGCGAGGTGAGATTGGTGGTAATTGGAGGGCAGGAGACAAAAGCCTCAAGGGGCTCTTCTTCCACAACCTTAGAATACATCACAGCAAGTGAGAAGTGAAAATAGAAAGAGGAAGAAATGTTAAGAGACTGTCGGCTCCGGTTTTGCCCGAGTACACATATTTAACCAATTTCCAAAGATAGCAGCAATAACATTTCCTAAATCAAATGAGGGCCAAGAAAACTACTGACTTTCCCTATTTTCCACTGTCAACTGTCTTCTTATCCAAGGACAAGATCAGCGAGACAAATCAATAATTCACTTCTGTTTTTCTCTCCCAGATTGTCTCTCGCTTTCTATATTAAATGTTGAATTATTAACTGTGTTTAAGATTGGCAATATGGAGGGGGGGGCGCCCTACTGAAGCCACGGCTAAACAGAAGCACAGAAGCCTTTGATTCGTTTTCTGCGGAGATCGGAGCACCTCTCACAACCCGCCACTCCAATCCTGGAATCACATTCATATTTCCCGTCATCGTTGAGCATGTGTATTTTTCCTTCCGGTAAAATCCTCTCTCATCCAGCTGCTATGTGCCGCTGCCTCTGAGAATATTCATATTTCATCTACCACTCGACATGTATTAATAACACGGGTACATGGCAATGACTTCAGTGCGGTTGACTCTAAAGGTCAAATCTTGTGGATTTATTGTATACTCGAGTCGTATTCATGTCTACCTGTCATGAAGTGGTCTTTTCTCTCCTCCATGCGACTGTATCGTGGAGAGGGAGAGTCCTGAGTGTCTTTTGAGTAGAACAACAGTTGTCTCTGTTTTGCATATTGTCCTGGGGGCACACTGCACAGCTTCTCCTTGACAAGTGCTATCTGATAATTAGACCTCATAATCACCCTATTAGTATGCGGCTCAATTGAGTGGAGAACTGCGTATTGTTCCCCCCGGCAAAGAACCGCAGCCTTTTGTAAGAGAATTATTGTCAAGATCATGTTTGGGATTTCTTCACAACGTGCTGGTACATTTTCAATCTCGGAATCTTACATGTTACTTCAGGAAGCCTTGCATTAGGAGAACACTGTTGCTTTCTTTTATTTCAGCTGTCACACAAAACCGAGCTGAACTTTCTCCATCACGGTTACCATGGCTCCAAAGAAAGAAAATTGAGTCATGTGAGCCTTGTTTGGTTCCTGTGGTATTCTGGTGCCAAATGCAATGCTTGAAGGCTGGTGTGCTCAGGGGAATGCTGTAATCACGCAGGAATACTTGTGACTAAAATACTAGCTTCATTATTCCACAGGACGTCTTGTATCCTAATACTTTTGTCCAAAAGGTGCATTTTGCAACGTACAGTATACTGTTAAGTGCATAAGTACAAAGCAAACAAGTATCACGATTTGTATTAGAAAAGTCACTATGCTGGGCGACTGGAGTAGGCACAGTTAGTTTGGTTTATCTTCTCTCTCTGTTTTTCACTCACGCGCACATGCACACGCGCGTACGGACGCACACTAACGTCCATGATTTGTCGTCGTGTTTGTACCGAGGCTGGGGCCCAAGAATGAATGTGAGCCGGCAGCTCCACTGCCGGCTGTGCGTTAATAGACTGACTGTGTTTGTATCTCCTCACTGCATGCTTCCCTTGAAGCTCTGGCTGTTGTCCACTTCACACTGCTGAGGGACAATACGCACTCACGCTGCATGTCGAGTTGCTTGTTTGATTACAAGACGGCCTTCAATCATGAGCCTGCTTGTCGAATTTCAGGATTTCAGACGCCTGTTGACATGTTTAGCGCAGTTTGTTCATTAATAATTTTTCCAATGAATTCACACGGCAGTGAACCGAATGAGAAATCACACGATGCAATTGTAACTGATTGAAAAGTTATTTACGTTGTCAAAAATAGTACTTCCTGCTCGTGTACTGCTTCCTGCTTATGTAAATCACAGTAATAACACAATAATAACATAAATCTAAAGCAGCACAGGGTCAATATGCTCCTAATCGGATTGGGTCAGGAAATTGGTCCTGATCTAATAACGTCACGTATTGGATTGCCTCCTGCATTGCCTGACCAATAAAGGTAGAATGCACAGTATGATGCCGTACTTCATTCAATGCATTATATTCAATAAAAGAGAAAACACTGTACACGGCAGTGAACCGAATGAGAAATCACACGATGCAATTGTAACTGATTGAAAAGTTATTTACGTTGTCAAAAATAGTACTTCCTGCTCGTGTACTGCTTCCTGCTTATGTAAATCACAGTAATAACACAATAATAACATAAATCTAAAGCAGCACAGGGTCAATATGCTCCTAATCGGATTGGGTCAGGAAATTGGTCCTGATCTAATAACGTCACGTATTGGATTGCCTCCTGCATTGCCTGACCAATAAAGGTAGAATGCACAGTATGATGCCGTACTTCATTCAATGCATTATATTCAATAAAAGAGAAAACACTGTAATATGCTCGATCTGAGTCGCAAAAGAAAAAAAAAAAAACAGCATGTGTAAATACGTGCATGTGCAATGTTAAAATAAGTAGATTTATCACTGCCATTGCGCCAACAGTGTTTTGATAACTTGCAGAATATACGAACAATCATACTGACAAGTAATGATGAGTAAATTAACAAAAGATAATGACACACATATAAAGCATAATTAGAACTCCCAGTAAATCAGAATCTTAATTAGCATTCAAACGAAAGGAGACCATATGATATTTCTGCTACTATTCCGGCAAGATTTGGCTGTTGTGCTACGTGCGTTGGGCCAGGCGCAGGAGAATCAAGGTGTGTGAACTTCTGTGAATGTGAAGACGGCCTTCAAGGTCGCCACAGCAGCAGCTGCAGCCTCCCGATAAGACTCACACTAAACATCTTCATTTTTGCGGAGAGAATGAAGTGAAATTGGGGAATAAACGATTGAGAAACACAGTCTGAAAGACACCCGCTTGTGTAACGTGGCATTTCTTTAGAAGCTCGCGGATTAGCCGACATGAAACGAGACGCTTTCCTCCAGAGGCGAGAATAATTCTGAACGGTGTCTTGCAACTTTTTAGAGCACTTCTGAATGTATTTTCTAAATAGTACAGCGCTGAGAGGTCACAGTAAAATTTGCAGATTATCTGCATTTTACAACATGCTGGAGACGTATTTTTATGCGCCATTTGTGTCTGCCATGGATTACTGTCTGCTACTTTCATTCTCGAGCATCTTCGAGCCTGTTTTAAGAGATTCTTATATGAGGAGCTTTTTGTTCCATTCATGTTCAGGGGATTGTTTTTGTCGCCTTTTTTCTTGAACAGCAACTTCAATGCCTCGACCAAATTTGAACAAATTCATCACTCCGGACTCTAAATTTGAGATAAGGAAAAGTCAAAATAGAGAATGTCTTTCATGGACTGCAATATTATACTGCAGCATCAATATTGTATTTCCGGGACTTTGTGTATGATGCGTGTGGCAAAACGTGCTCAAGTTCATATCCACCAAGCTGTCGGTGTGCTGGTTCTAACGTTACCTCTTTGGCCTTCTGCGTTAATGGCCCCGGCCGCCATCCGAGTTAATGGATGCTCTGAATATCCTCTACCGCGACAGTCCATCTTCGTTGCGTCTTGTGTAGTTACAAGAATGTTCATTCCTCTCAGATTAATGGCTCCATCTTGGACTATTGACACAAGACTTATCTTGTTTTTATGAGCCTGTAGGCTTCTTTCTGTAAACCTTACTGGCACGTGTGTCATCGGTCACAAACACAACACATTGGACCTCCACGTATAATACATCCATCCATCCATCCATCCATTTTCCGATTCGCTTATCCTCACAAGGGTCGCAGGGGTTGTGGGGGGCGGGGTGGGGGGTGCTGGAGCCTATCCCAGCCTTCTTCGGGCAGTAGGCGGGGGACACCCTGAACCGGTTGCCAGCCAATCGCAGGGCACAGACAGACGAACATCCATCCACGCTCACACTCAACACCTAGGGACAATGTGGAGTGTTCAATTAGCCTGCCATGCATGTTTTTGGAATGTGGAGTACCCGGAGAAAAGCCACGCAGGCCCGGGGAGAACTGGGAGGGCAGAGCTGGAATTGAACCCGGTACCGTTGCGCTGTGAGGTCGACGCGCTAACCACTGGGCCACCGGGCCGCCCAACGTATAATACATTGAAAAGTTATTCTAGTCTCTCATACTATTTGAAAATCAATTTTCCAGAACAAAGTCAATCCCAGTAGATGAAGAGGGCATTCAAAAGTGTTTGCCAACAATCTTAGAGTGAGTCAAGAATGAAGTCAAATTTGAATTTGTGCAATTTAACTTGTTAAAGTGATATTATGTTGAAAAGTAGAGTCATGTTTCAGACTTTTTGTTCTGGTATTTATCACTGACTGTGTCCATGACAATCAGTTAAAATTGAAATCTCAATTTCGAAGAGCACAGTGAATTGCTGTCAAACCATGAATGCGAGTATATGTGTTTTTTATCTGACCTTTAGCCATGACAAAGGTATACATTCAGTGTCCTCAACTGACAGAAATCAAACCCTTTTGTCAGAAAGGCTCAGCCAAGTATGATATTGGTGTAAATATATTCTCCACAGTGAAGCAGTTTCACATTTGATCACAAGAAGGCAAAATGAGAACGAATAGGTGAGAAATCTCAGCAGGATTTGCTTCCTGCGTACCTGCAGGTGCATCCGCTTTGTGGGATCGGAACGTCACACGAGCCGCCAGACACTGTTAGGCTAACAGATTACATTGCCCAAATATTCTACATGAGCGCTTGTGAGATACTTTGCATAACCAGCGTGTAAGTTGTGGAATGATTCCTTCCAGTCTGCCGATTCCCACTGGAGCCAAGTGGAAATATTACAATCTGTTTCCATGTTGTTTTTATTTCCGTGCCATTTCACACCTCACTGCTTTGAGACAGTGTTATTTTTATGATTCTTTTTTTTTTCCCCACAGGGAGAGGTCATACAAATGGCATCTGCCTCAGTCTTAGAGGGAAGTGTTGAAGGGGACATACAATCCATAAAAATAAGTTTAATGGTTCAGAAATAAGCTCTCAGTATCTCTTCACATCAACAGAATTGACTGATTTCAGGAAATCTGTTTTCCCGAGTAGTAGTTGGAAAGGTCAACTGAGGTACCCGGGTGCAATTGATTAAATATCCATTGGGACTGGATACGGTCGGAAACGATACTTGTGATTGGTTCATGGGCGTTAGAAATGGACGCTGGTGCGAGCTGGTTGCCGTGGACACTGCCGTCTCTCAGTGGCCGTGGCAAAGTGACGGTCTGCTTGTCCTAAGTGTTTTTGTTTTTTGTTTTTTTCTCAGTGAATGCATTTGCATTGTAATAAATGCATTGACTCAATCTCGGGGACACAAACAACTTGCATTGTAGTGATTAATAGTAGCCTCTCGTCAAACTGTTGAGTGTGGCGGCATAATGTCAGTTATTATGGCTTTGTCACCTCTGTTTGTACAGACCGAACTCAAGTATGTAATAATAATAGATACGGAA
>NW_017805335.1:436456-456456 GCF_001891065.2 Hippocampus comes | reverse complement strand
AATTGGATGAGAAATATCTTAAAGATCCCACAGTGACAGAATGGACACAAAGAGTTCTTTGGACTGAAATTCAGCCGTATCCCAGACTATGCAATCACGATTCTGGCTATCGCCAGTACATACTTGTATGTATATACATACCTCAGGCCACAGTCCGTTCAGCGATATTCACTCTTCCCTAAGCCTGATTGCCACCCCAGGAATTTTGCACCGTCACAGCCACCTCTGTTTGCTCAGTCAGATGACTTTAAGAGCTACTTGGGCCCCAGAATGTTCACAGGCAGATAGCAAGACGAAGCATAGCTTTCTACCTCCCTCCATGTGTATTTACTTCATTTCAGACTGACTTGCTGGCAGTTTTGTCCTTGTAAGACGAAGCAGCTTGTACACCAACAGGTTTATATGCGCGGTCGAGGTGGCACACTTAAGTAGAGATTTACAAGTACAAGGGCGCCCAAGCAATGACCCCGTGTGAGTTCACTGTGCCTTTCCAATGTGAAACATTAACAGAGCCGAGGCCTCAAGCTGCTGTTAACGCTGCCATTGGCCAGACAAACGCAATCAAACTCACTTTGTTACGTCATTCAACGTCACTTTCATTTGTGTCAAAAATCCCTTTAAAAAATATTCCTTTTAACCGCCTGGTATCCACGCAAGACTGTTTAGTCACAGACATCTAAGGTACACTTAAGGTGCAACTGCAGAATTTAATAGGCTGCGATGAGAACTGTATCCAAAATTCTTCATGACCAAAATAACCAGAACATTTGGCTGAATACAGAGTGAAGCCAAGGACAAACGATGATGCCGGGCTTACAACAGTGGTAGGTGCCTCGCTGTGCACAAGAGACAAGGAGCAGGAAACAGCCAAACTGTACAAAGAAATGAACCAAAATTTACACAGGTTATCAGTATTAGTACAATATTGCTCAAGTAAAAATAAAGTAAAAACACAGCTAAATGCCTTAAAAGTATTTTAAAGACGTTTCATTTTCTATTTAAAATTAAAAATCAAGTTTATTTTCCAATGAGTAGCTATAGAGAGCAGCAACCAAAAAGTTGAAGAAGAGAGTTTCTTACAAGAAGCCACGAAACAGATGACAGCAGTGATATATTTAACGACAAGCAAAGTTACCTTGGTGCACAAATTTGGAGATGGTGATCGCAATGATGAGTGAGAAGATTTGACATCTTGATATGGCAAGCACAAACATAACCTCTGTCAGCCTTGGTGAAGGTTGTAATTCTTGTTTTCAAGGGCAGAATATAAGGCGAAGTTCCTGGTGGTCACGACAGTCAGTTTTGCCTGAACCGTAGTGCACCTTGGAATTTTGACCATTTTTGTCTATATCCATTTTTGCAAAGTTTTCGAATGGTCATGTCAGGGCTGAGTTTTATTCAGTTATTTTACATTTATGTTGTTGCCGTGCAAGTTAATGACATTTTTTTTAAAGGTGTGTTAAATCCAGTTCTTCCAATTATCCAATCATATTCATTTTATTTTCTACAGTCACGTGAATCAGGACCTGTACAGTTCAGTTGCAAACCGAAATCTGTTGGAGTAGTCATTGTAAAAAATAGATATATAAATATGTGCACAACTTGAAATAAATATGTTGAAGCACTTTTTGCTGCAACCGCAGCATCTACACCTGTAATTTGGGAGTGAGTGTATGTCAATACTCTTGATGATGCATTCACTCACAATACCATGCATAGTGGTGTACAACTCCCCCTTGAGGCTAATACCTGTTGACGAGCCGAGCTGGCGTTTCCCCCATCCATCACAATAAAGTCGTTTATATGGAGCTCAGCTCTGTGACAATTTAGGGTCCTTAAAGGACATTTCCAGCCTGTTGGAATGAATAACATATCAGCTTTGCACAGGTTATACAAGCTGCCAGATGGGGCCCTCTTTGTCACATCCATCATTTGCTGATGTAGTGGTAGGGGATGTGGAGGGGCGGGATAGGTGACAGAGAGTGGATGGGGGCTCCCTCGTCCACCAGAGTGACCATGCGTGGATTTTGCGGATTCTACTCATCTCGGGGAAACTAGAGGGGATTAGAACAAGATTTCACCCATCGGTGACGGACGACATGCAATAGGGATGAGCTGGGGTTGGATGCGACATTTGACAGATTGTCCCCATCTTTGATGCTTTGAGGGCTGCGACTCCCATGGGACGATTCTCCCATCAGCCCACCATGCTTTCATTACAGACCTGATTAAATTCAGCCACTAGAATGTAATGTCGCTATTTGATGTGATATATTTTACACACACACACACACACACACACACACACACACACACACACACACACACACACACACACACACACACACTTCCCGTAAGTGTTCTTGAATTCACGTGGGACACAATCACATATCCAGCTTCGGTGGACTCACAGGCAAAGTCGTGTTATTAGCCTACCTGTAATTGAGGTTTCATAGTAAGTGCTGTTTATCTGCCTCCATACACACGCCTGCAGCAGTCCAATGTCATCCACGGGTCATAATTAATCTCCAAGAGTAGAATCCAACATGCGATTTGTGAAATGATTCTTATTCGCCTTTGCATTGCTGACGCACGCAACAATTGGCAGCATTCGTTAGTCGTCGTCGTTTTCCCAGAGCAGATTTTTCATAACAGTGATCGAGAGATTTTAGGCTGGACTCACACACGTAAACACACGCACATACTCCCAGTGGGGCATTCAGTGTAAAAGCGTTTTCATGTTTCTATGCCAATGAGTATACCTAGAGTCTTGCCCTATCCATGTTACAGGTCACTATTGCAAATGATTTGTGGAGGGTGGGGATATAGACATAGATTTGGAAAGAATTTTACACGCTTAAATAAAATGTTTGTTCATGTGGACATAAGTTGGATTCAGTCCACCAATTTTTCTTTAGATGCGTATTTAAAGAAGGTTTTCTATATTTATCGAATTAAGAGATGGTCCGATGCCAAGACAAACGAAGACAGGTACAACAGATTTTGAACAGTAGACTGATTTCTACAGCATGACATGCATCCCCCGCCACACTAAAACCCCGGAGTTCTCCGAGCCATACATAAAAGAGTTGTGGCCTCGAACAATTCTGGTCGCTAGCATCACTAAAGATCATGCAGTGACACTCTCACCAATGCAGCACAGTGCTCAGGGACCCTTGTGAGGATAAAGTGGATTGGAAATGAATAATGTCAGCATTTTTCTGTCCTCTGATTGGTTGGTCAGAGCACGCCAAGTCGCGTATTAAAGTGTTTATGTTTTATCATGTTGTTGGATAAACATACTTTTTTTTTTTTTAGCCTTGATGTAGATGGCACACTTGAGTTTCTCTCGATGTTTTCTGTAAGTGTGATAGTGGTTGCGTTGGAAGGGGAATTAAGTTTGCTAAGGCTCAGGTAGGTACCTATAGCCCATCACTGTTTCTTCATTAACCCTTACATGCACAAATAATAATAACCGACATCAGGATTTTTTTTCTCAAGCGTTTTTTTTTTTTTTTTTTGTCTTTAGGCATGAAAAAAAATAATGGCAGTGGATGGCGACACGCAGAAAGGTAGTGGTTGATGAACAACTGTGACATGAAGATGAATGAATATAAGAGAAAGGGGCCCTGAAAGGGTTAAGTACAATTATGGTAAAATACAGTATGTTCACTCTATGTGGAAATATTCCTTTGATGCATTGCAGCATTATACCATGTCGTGTTTCAGGGAAACTAGCCATTTGAAATGGTTTTGTTTTTGGTCGCTATAGTGATTTTGCAGGGACATTTGGCATTCAGGTGGTGTAGACCGCTCTTCCCTTCCACTTCTTTGTGATATATTCACACAGAGGCCCAATCAGAAAGCTGAATATTGATTTGCAGGCACGCAGAAAAGCGCCGTTGCCCGCGATGCAATACGTTGAGCAGGCTTAATCAACACCTATTGATTACTCTACACTGACCGCTTTCTTCCGGCCTGCAATTTTGTGTTCGACGTTATCTGCTGTTCCAAGTGTCATGTTTCACGCTGTTGTTTTGTCACCATCGTGGTACGATTCAATCTCGTAGCATTTATCAGTGAGTCTGCATCTGATACAGTAATCGGGGGGGGGCGGTGGGTGTCGATAATGACAATGTCACTCCCAGCCAACCAGCCCGCTAAAAAGAGGAAAGGACACTCACACATTCACATCGTTTCTGCAGCAAATGGAGGGCAGCAATTTCCCTCCTACCAGGTGGTTGTCCGTTATTATAGACGTCAAAAAGCAGCAAGGTGCATTTGTGATTTTCTCTTTGCTTTGAAGAACCGATTTTCTTTGAGCGTCGTTGAACCGTGTTCACATTTCTTCCCCGCAAATATGCATTTCATTCGAGGACAGACTTCCCTGACACGATTTGCTTTCTTTGTTGACATGCCAAGCGCATTTGTCTGAAGATTTTATCACGTTCATATCATCTCTATTAGGTTTCATACTACTAGAGGGGGCAGTGTTCCTTTTTCATTAAGTCTACTCGAGTGTTTAATGGGCCTTTACCAGAGAGTTAATATCCTTTATTCATTCATCAGGCTTGTCAAATCATTAAAAAAAAATCAGAATGGTGTACCCACTAACTGTCTTTGTTTCAGAATGATCCTTGACATATCAACACTGCTGTGTTTTCACCGCTCATAATGGTGATCAGAGCAAATCGAGCTGATGCAAAGCCTTGCAAAAATCAACAGCACAGCCCCCCCCTCCCGTCTCTTGTGTACTCGTTCACACATTTTTTTTTTTTTTTTAACAGACGCCATAAGGCACAGTGCGCTTTCAATAGAAGTTGCGGTGTTACAGCTCCATTTCAGTCGACAAATGTTATCCACGTTTTAAGCGTGTACATTACTAAACCGTTGCTGTTGCGCTTTCCTTCAATGTAAAAGATATAAATGCGAAATGCCATAAAATTCCCACTGGCCAGACCATTCGGTATACAGTAGCTGCTCATCATTGTGGTTGAAGATTGACTGCTCTGCATCTCTTGCACAGATTTGACCAATTTCTCATTTCTTAATAAGTAAACTTAAATATGTGCACATCTTTCTGTTGAACCCTTTCATGCACCCTGTAACCGAATAACCTGATAAGCTGTCCACTGTTGTAACCGCTGGCCCTGAAAGGGTGAATACAGCTCTGGTATTGGAATGATCTGCAGATGGGATGAGTGTTGCTACTCTTTTCCACATGTGCAATGTAAGTGAACTGAAGTCAGGTGACCTTGACGACTTCATCTGTGGCCTCTCAGCACCGACAGCCCTCCTGTTGTCTTCTGTGTGAATGCAGCGGGTTGAGCGCAGCGCCCTCATCGCTTCCACTCGGTCGCGTGTGGATCATTTTAACAAGCTTGTTGGAGCGGAAAGACCAGGAGAGTTCTCACCGTTTTAGCTGTAAAGGAAAGCAGAGTGAAAAGAAAGTGGAGGAGGCAAACACGGATTGCATGTGAGGAAAAAGCAGGAGAATGTGCGAAGGCCACGAAAAGTTGACAGCGTGGTTTTATTTGGCCATGCAATGAAACATGAAGCATCACGTCTGTGCTCGCCTTGGTGGAAATTATTGTTTGAAGAGAGAACAGAACATAAACATTATTGCTGTCCGGGACTTTTTAGGCCAGCATGATCTTCTAACAAATCACATTTTGAGGTTCCACAGTCAGGGTTTGAATATGAACTCTGGAAAATATTTGGAGAGTTCACATGTAAGGTTGTCCTTTCGTTCATGCATGTTTTCAATAATTCTTCGGTTTCTAATGCGATGACGTTTGACCATCACCCGCTGATAATATATTCAAACTGAAACTGTACAAAATATATAAAAAAAAAAATTGCGCAGTATAATTTGTTCACACAGTATTAGCTGCAGTATACTGGGAAATGTTGAAGAAAAACATGGATCTCATAAATAAATGGGACTCGGTGAAAAAGCTGTGCATTCACATCCTCCTTGAAGATGCTCTCTCTCTCTCTCTCTCTCTCTCTCTCTCTCTGTCTCTCTCTCTCTCTCTCTCTCTCTCTCTCTCTCTCTCTCTCTCTCTCTCTCTCTCTCTCTCTCGCTCGACTGAGAGACTCCTACCTTCTCATATCCCAGCTCAGCGCTATTTCTTCCTGTACGTCTCCTCTAATTGAGTAATTTGATTTCCTCTCCTATATGTGTAATTTTTCCAGCTCGGTGAACAGATGCATATTTAGCGGAGAACAACCTGCTCTATGGCCTCCTGAGGTCTGTTTCACCATATTGTCGCATGTTCTCATATAGTGTAGCGACTCGGGTATATGCTGTATGAATACCTTCAGTGGATTCAACATTTGGCACAGCCGCACAATCAAATGCAAACTGCAAATGCAAAATGTCGACAGTGGTTTTTTTTAGCATGTTTGGGTCGAACTATCACAGTCATCCTGAACTTTCTGGATTTGGTCACGTGATGTTTTTAACAACCTACCGTATTGGCCCGAATACAGGTATAAGACGGTGTTTTTTGCATTGAAATAAGACTGAAAAAGTGAGGGTCGTCTTATATTCGGGGGCTAGACATTATACCCATTCGCGACACTAGATGGCGCCAGATATCATTGACACGAATGCTGAACTTGACTCCCCAGGCCAAAGTGAACCCCTGTCACGAAGAATAAAAATAAAAATAGCGGTAGCACGAAGAAGAAAAATAAAAAAATAGCGGTAAGAAAGAAAAGAGAAGAAAATAATAGAAGAGATAACAGAAAATGGAGAAACGTAGCGACAACCTGGAGAAAAGTGGGTTGAAGATCGGCCAGGTTCACCGCCAGCTGAGGAGAAGTTATGATGTAATCTACATTTCAAAAAGCAGAAGCCATTCATTTACGAATGTCATTGCACTTTAGTTTACAGATTTAAATGTTCAGATATTAAGATTTGAATCCCTCAAATATATTGTTATAATCATTTGTTTCAAATGTACTGTCATTATTTTCTGGATAAAATCTAATTTGGTGTTCAAAAAGTCTTTTTTCAAACTTGAGTCTTGAAAAAGAGGGGGTTGTCTTATAATCAGGGCCGTCTTATATTCGGGCCAATACGGTAGTGGCCATGACGTTAATTTCGGTCTGCAGCAGACGACAGCATTGCCCAACATGGTGGCCCCCCCCACCCCCTTGGGTAGATGAAAACTGATGATTTAATCTGTTCAATTTTCATTCCACAAATACCTTTCGAACCGTGATGGCACATACAAAAGTATTCGTTCCCCTTTAATGACAACTGTCAAAGACGTAACACAGGGTGAAGTGTCACCTTTGACTTTTGAAAGTCCTTCACAGTCACACACATCTTTAGTATCCTAACTTCACTGGCATATTCATAGAAGAATCAGAAAGGTAAACCGCGTTGCCGGCAGGATTCGAACCTGCGCGGGGACACCCCAATGGATTTCAAGTCCATCGCCTTAACCACTCGGCCACGACAACTGCTTGTAATGCTTGTCATGGTAAAAGTTGACAACAAAACGTGATGCATGAACCTGCGATTGACTCCAAGCAGGTTGTACCCCGGTCCAGGTTACCTCGCTTTTTACCCAAAATTATCCGGGAGAGACACATTCTCTCACACAGACCAGTGAGCAGACATCAGTGCAGATTATGAGCTCAACACTCGTAGTGACGCGAGCGTGCGATGTCGTTTGCACTCCCTTGTTGCCAGTTGATATTTGGGACCTGCTGAGATTGCAGTCTGCTGGTATAAAAAGTACACAAGAAGAAGAACCGGGGGAAGTGGCTCCCGAGCCTGCCTGCGGTCTTGCCTGGCTGCCTGTGAGTGTGCATTTCTAATGTTCCCCTGGCCTACATCACAGACGTGATTGGGAGATTTAATTGTGGCTGCAGGGCCGAACGGGGATTCGTGAGTCCCCCCCCCCCAAAAAAAAAGATGAGACGAAAGAATAAGGGTGTGAGTGTTTTTGTGCTGTGTTTGTTTCTTCCTTAACGCCGGGCAATGTAGGAAGCTAAGTCAAATATAATTTCATATATTATGCACTCAATAGGTTAATATTAGACTAGAGATAAGTCAGTCCTGCTCTTTGTTATAGAACAGTTTATCTTTTGCTTGTGCGTGCACAGGGAGGATAGAGATTAGCCACGGCAATGATAATGGAAAAGGCTCCTTGGCGACACGAGTCAATTGCTCTCAGGGCATCGGAAGATGTCATAAAATGCAGTCAATGGAGTCGAGACAAACAAATTGGGTGTGTGCACGTTCGTCCCTTTATTTTGAAGGATCGAGATGGGATGCAGGCATTTTGCCGATTCACCACAAAATTACAAATGCTGTCTAATTTCTTCAACATTTATTAAACGTAAATACAAAAGCTTTTCATTTGGAGGGGGCGATTGGTCTGTTCGATCAAAATGTTTGAATTCTAATTATAACCGTTGTGGTCACACAACCATTCAAAGATGTTTTTAAATTAGCAAAAATAAGTGCCTCGAAATGACAAATAAATAATGGCAGGTGAAGTGGCAGAAATCCATTTGAATTGAAATGCAAATGTGTATTTCTACAATGCTCAAAATACGCAGAAGATGTGTGAGTTAATCATTTTACTGATGTAAACTTAGTATAGCCATCAAGGATTTATTTGCCAGAGAGTTGGGGTCATGTGACAGAATTTTCTTTTTTTCTTTTTTTTTTTTTTTTTTTTTTTTTTATGAGGGAGTAGTGGGGTGGGTAGTCGAGTTGAGGGGAAGCTGTCTCATTATTTATTTATACAGTCTACAGAAGACGGGGTGAGCGAGCGAGGGGGGATGGAGAGGAAGGCCAATGCCGTCGACGACTGGCTCGCTTTGGGAATACTGGAGGTCAAGTCAAGAGTTGCTTTTTGTTTTTTTTTTCTGGCTAGCAGCGCAATTCTTTGTGTCTGTGCGCCGCATCTGCCTGCACGTTGCATTCAACTTCTTTTGCTGCTCTTATTTACACATTAGCGGTCTTAAGATAATCAGATCAAAATCTACAAAATCATGGTTCATGTTTTGGTATAAAATCGCTGACAATGTTAAGTGTAAGACTTGTGTACAGGACAAATAAAAATGATTCAACAGTAAAACCGAAAATAAATATATTAATTAATACGTACGGTCATACCTCGGTTTTCGACCATAATCCGTTCCAGAAGGCTGTTCGAAAAGCGATTTGTTTATAATCCGAAACTATTTGACTAGCCCATGATTTGGGGCTAATAATATACTCTGCAAAAATAACACACAATGTTAAGTGTAAGACTTGTGTACAGGACAAATGAAAATGATTCAACAGTAAAACCGAAAATAAAAATCATATTAATTAATATGTATGGTCATATCTCGGTTTTCGACCATAATCTGTTCCAGAAGGCTGTTCGAAAAGCGATTTGTTTAAAATCCAAAACTATTTGACTAGCCCATGATTTGGGGCTAATACACTCTGCAAAAATAACATAAAAACAGTCAGGTTTGCTCAGTTTGGTCGAAAACCGGTTTTCGGTTGTAATCCGAGGCGTAAAAATGTCGAATTTTCTGGTCGAAAACCGATTTGGTCGAGAACAGAGACGTTCGAAAACCGAGGTTTGACTGTATTCCTAAATGTAATACAATATGTATATTAAAATTCAATGTCCTTTGTTGGCGTGATTTCAAAGAAAGTCCAAATAATTTCAAAAGTTGCCACACATTCAGTTTCTTTTATTCAAATATGACCTTCTAAATCTGCCTGTGCATTTCATTTCACAACCCGTTGTGTGAATATTATTTATCTTGAATGCAATTAAGAATCTTTGCTAAATGCTTCCGACTTCTGACGATTTTGATTTATTGATTTAGTTTAGCTTTGATTGATGCCAACATAAATCCCGTAACATGCAGATGCGGCTATTGGAAAGAAGACGTCTGCTTGAAGAATAAAGTGTGAGTGTTTTTTTTTTTTTCCACACACACAAAATACAGAGCGTTTGCTGTTTAATGAATCTCTATTTATGATTTTTATTAACCGATCGACAGAAATAAATTCACTTTTCGACTATATTCCAATGGAATGTGATGCACCTTCGTATCTCTGGCCATTAGATTCATTTGTAATTTGTCGGTTCCTATTACCGTTTGTCCTATTCGATTCAGAAGAAATGCAGTCGTCTCCAAAGAGTCTGCCTCCCTCCGGTGTAGGATGTTGAAATAAATCTCTCATCTGGCCAGACGAGCGCTGATAAGGAGCCACGGTGTGCAGCCGTAATAGAAGCTGTGAGATTTACACGAAACGCTCTTGTTAATTCAATTAAAGATGCGCCGCGCAAAGCTAATCACCGCATGGATTTGAAAACTTTAGATGATTGGGCTTTCATTGGATTTACGGGAGCTGAGCTGAGAAGACGTAATGAAGCGATGTTCATGCGTGCTCAGGCAGCGGCTGAGCAAGATGATCTAGCGAGGCCGGAACCGAGGCCTCGTGTGCGGATTCAAAGACGATGGCCGCCTTTGTTCTTTCACGTCACGTGAGCTTGTGACTGAAGTGAAATGGCACGCACTCACACACACACCTGCGTGCACTGTGTGTCCTGGGTCAGCAGGAGAACCGAGACTAAGCTTTCATCCTCGATTTCCTCACTCACGCTTCGTGATAGTTTTTATGCGGCAAGGTAGCAAGAAATGGATGAATTCCTCCCCAAAAAATGATTCCAGTAAATATGCTTTACTGATTCTGGCTATCTCCTCCTCTCATCCAGAAAACAAAATAAAATAATATTGTATCCCATCTTAAATGTCAGGCCAATGGGTTCTTGTTATTCCGCAGATTCCGCAGGGACAAACGCCACTTGGCCTTTTCTTTGAAATCAATTCAGTACTTCTGACGGTTGACCTAAGGCAGTGCTTCCCAACCTTTAGCGAGCCAAGGCACCCCTATGACATTCAGAAAAATCTCATGACCAAACAAACATCTTTTTTTGTTTCTTTTAATTTCGAATATGCAGTCAAAAGAATGCCTTAAGTGTGACTACTGATATCACAGTCTCGTCTACATGTCCTCACAAATAGATTTGTGTGAAATCTGTACCTGCTGACATCATCGCAGGACGTACGTACTGCCATCTAATAGAAGCGCATATCAACCTGGTTGGGAATGGGCGACCCAGATGAAGTTCTCTCTTAGTTCAGTAAGTTCAGATCAAATCCACTGCTGCCGACTCGATGAAATGGTAAATGGGCGTTCACCTGTACAGCGCTTGGAGAGCACTATTTCTTCATTCAGCTACTGATGACGCAGCATTAGGAGCAACTAGCGGTTAGGTATCTTGCTCAAGGACACTTCGACTGGGTCACGATGGCATCCGGGTTGAGATACGACCGCTCTACTCGACTTGTATTGTTTGCCTTGCCGCCCCAATTAAAGATGGCAATTTATCAATATCGTGTTTATTTATTTTAAACTATTGTCCAAGTGTAAAAGGAAGCTAACCTCTATAGCAGTGGTTCGATCGAACCCGAGGGGTTCGGTGATTCGGTCTCAGGGGTTCGACGGAGCCTCTGTCATGGAGGTTAAGACACACCCAACTCAACATGTCAATTAGTTATGACACGCCCACTTGGCCATCAATGGCTGGTTCATTTTTGCACAATTAAAAAAAACATATACTTATGACTTGAAATTTTATGGAAGTTTTTTTCTATTTTTAATAATTTTTTTTTTTTTTTTATGTCTTGAATGTGGAAAAAAATGTTTAATCTTCACAAATGAAGGGTTCGGTGAATGTGCATATGAACTGGTTGAGTTCGGTACCTCTAACAAGGTTAACAACCACTGCTCTATAGTAATCCTTTGCCGGTAGTCATTTTGGATATGTCACCCACAACGGTGACCAGGATAAATTGTATTGATCCGTTGTAGCTACGTCACGTGAGTGCACCAAAACGGACGGTGAAAGTTGATGACGGCCGAATCGTAGTAGACGGGGTTGGGACGCGATGAATTGTTTCAGCCCTTTTCTTCCATCCATATGGTGTCCGTCATTATGGTTCATCTCTGTTAAGACTGCAGCTTCTTGTTTTTATAGCACTTTGTCCTTCATCGAGCATCGCCGGCTGTAGTACGTAGCTCGCTCTCTATTTTACAACCGCTCTCATTATACTAATGATCTTGTTCGAGACGCGCTGCTTTCTCTCTCCCAAGAATGCCGCTCAAATAAGGCGAAAGGTTAATTTGTATCGCAGCTGCTGTGTGAACTTCCCTTTTTCCTTTCCTATTACATTTGCCCTTCCGCGATGAAGTGTTTGCTCCTGCGGCGTGTGGTTTATTTTACGGGATCGAAGGCAGGATCTCATCTTTTTTTGTTTTGTTTTTTTTTCTTGTAAAACTGTTGTACTTTCAGGACGTTGTTTCATGTTTTATGCGTTTTCATCAGGCTTGGCGTGTGAGTTGTATGTGTGCACGCAGGGATAGACACAGAGTGCCTGGGGCATTTCTTTCTTATTACTTTGCAGAATAGAGAGCCTCTGTTTCGAGCCGTCATTCTATTATAGCCGCTGTTTATGAGGTGACATTACCATCGGATCTAATGCTGCCACTATTTTATCCGGCATGATCCGGTATAAAGCTTCTTCTGTAAAGTAAATTTCAATCTGGCCTTCGTTTTACGTGCCTCTTGAATGCACTTTAGATGATTTGGATTAGTTGATAAAATTCATGAGAGGAGAAAAAAAGTCATTGTTTTACAGTTGTTATGTCAACATTCTTAAGGGGGGGGGGAGTTATGTGTGAAGTGTGACACCAGATCATCATTCCACTTTTGTTTGGAAATCCATAATTCTTCTTAATGTGTATATCAGTTGTATTTTGTCACAGTGAACAAAGCAAACTGACATTTTTTTTTGTTTCTCTTTTCCTTCCAGTCACAGATGAGGACACCGTGAAGAGATACTATGCGAAATTTGAAGAGAGGTTTTTCCAGACTTGTGAGAAGGAGCTGTTGAAAATCAACACTTTTTATTCAGGTAATTATCACCAGCCATCTGCGAACTGTCTTATTTCATCAAATAGTGGCCTCTTCTCCAATAAACGCTGTGCCGTTATTCACCAGTGGCTGCATCATCTGCTCAAAAAAATGTTTGCCTGGGCCCACTGGTTGTTTTAAAAATCAAAATGGTCTCAGAGCATAAAATTCCCTCCCTCCCAATCCAATTGCAAAATAAGATTTAGTAAAATGGGAGTGGCTCCAGGTCACCTGTGCTATATTATGTTATGTTACATTTATTATAATCCATATTCCGTTGCTACATTATTTAGAATTTGTACCTTTAAGTGTGAGGATTTTTTTTTGTGATTTACTTTTATAAAAAAGAGATTGTACAACTGAAAGACTCTCCCCGAATAAATGCCATACCTCAAATGAATGCCTGATACCCTCTGCAGTTCAGTAAATGAATACCCCAGGCCCCAATTGCGTTTGTCACTCAGTCCAACTTAACACACACCAGTTTTTCATTTGTGTATGATCACACAACGGTATTGTGATAACACACATTTGAAATTCGATTATAGTTACCTCCAGGGATTCACAAGACATGTACCCTGCTAGACAAATTAATTACCTCACCACGCTATGTAAGAGTTGCACCATAGCAAGGTTGCATATTCTGATGAGCAAATCCGGACCAGTGAGTATTTCAAGGGGGCACGGGAGAATGCACCCAAAGTGTAATATGAGACAGGCTGAAATATATTCTGGTTGCTGGACTTTTATAAATGAACTTGAGCTCAGACGGAGGGCACATGGTGCTCCCTCTAGAGGTTTTTTTAGGCACTGCAGATTCTTCAGGTCGACAATAGGACAAGGTTGATTTGCCATCAGGTTCCACATCTTAAGCAGGGAGATTATTCACGGGTGGGTGAATACATCTGTAAGGTCACTGTAGAATATATTAAGCAGAGATTGAATTCCCAAAGTACTTACTAAGCATGCTTCTATTTTTCTCGAAGGACATATTTATTTTGACGGCTGACGTCTTGCTTTATTGTACGGCTTTGATTGAATACTCTTCACTTCAAACGATACACCTCTTGTATTGGATCCACGTTAACCTAATGTGGATATCTTACATTCGATATCTCTTCGTATGACTTTTTTACGGTTACTCATTAATCCCGAAACCTTAAAATGCATCTCTCCGCATCCAAAAAGAAGCGATACATTGAAAAGTCAGCTGGGCTACTTAATCTGGTGCCACTTAGGTGGCTGTGAGTCTCAGCAGTGGAGCCATGGAGATAAATTGTGTGCTGACTTCACATAACATTCTCGCCTCTGCAAAGCACTCTGTGAAAGGGGTTATGACCTCCCTTAAGCTTTTGTGCTGTACTGCGCTCAAATCCAGGTCTGTGCAGTAACACGCACACCTGGCTGAAAATGCTGCTAAGGAAATCCCCCTAACTCATCCTGTCTGTTTTGAGTCCTCCCCCCACCCCCACCCTCCCACCCCAATTATACATTTCCATGAGAAATTTCCACAATGGAAAGAGAACCTACCTCCTACTGGGTGTTTAGGTTCATTAACCCATCCCTGCCTGGTCAGCTGTTGTGAATTCCACTTTTCCCACAGCACATCACAGCATCAAGGCCATGACTTTCTCACACCTCTTAGAACCGTCACATGCTGGTGCTGAGTAAGCACATCCCATAATATTACTGGCCAAGTAGAGTATAAGACAGGTAACGTGATATGTAGAGCCTCACCAGATAATGCACAAGGCCAGCATGTGCCTCACACAATCACAACTCATCTAGAAAGTCAAGAATCAAAAGAGTTTTGGAAGCAGTATTTGCTTCAGTTCAATGGACATTGTGCTGCTCCAACAGGTGTGTGCACCTTGGCCACCAAGGGGCACTATAATACAAACATAGAGCCAAACACAAAGTGTCAATACTGACTCACAGAGCTGCTGTAATATTAGTCCTCATAAAGGATAAAGAATGTACGCCTGTGAATATTGTTACATTGCCTGCCTACGTGTGTTCAAATGCCCACTTGCTTAACGCTGCGCCACAGATGCTATTCATTAGCCCGTCAATGGCACGTTGCATTGTTTGTTAGCATTAAAGCTAAACTGATTTACCAAAGGCAAATTTTTTTTGACAGCAAACCTCACATGGTAGTGGCAATATACAAACTGTTTCCAATTTTTTTGTTTTTGTTTGTATTTTTTTTTTTCTATGTCAACCTATGCTTCTAGCGTTTCAAAAGCGGGTAGCGCCAGCATAGAAGAAAACAATCAGACATAAAAGATCCCAATATTAACCCTTTCATGCAGCCTGTAACCTGATAACATAATAAGCTGTCCACTGTAGTAACCGCTGTCCCTGAAAGGGTTAAATGTTACATACTATTGAGCTGCCCTGGGCTGACTCTTTCCCCATTCAATTCGATTAGAGTAACCTCGCCAATCGTTTCCCTTAGTTAGTTGTGCCATTTGAAAACAAACACGAAAAAAAATCGGTATTATTACTTGAAATCCAGCCAAATCAATAACATCAAATCAAATCACCAATTTCATGTTATTATTTATTATTATTATTATTATTTATTATTATTATTATTATTATTATTACTATAATACATTTCATTTCTAAGGTGCCATTCAATCCACACGATGTCACTGTACAGGACAATTCAAAGAGGTAAAATACAATCAAATATATATATTCAACAAATATATCGATGTTGAAACGGTCGCAGGAGAATAAAGTATTTTATTAGCAGTATCTTAATTTAGGACGAGGAAAGGGGGCATGCAAAAGTGGTCATTTCAGTCCAACAGGAGGATTTACATTCGGATAAATGCACTGAGTAGTTCATTCAATTCCATTTCTTATCACGACCCCGTGGAATTCACCTCGTTTATCCTTCCGTCTGCGTGTGGTAACCTATCTCTGACCCACATAATGATTCTTCTCACATGTCAGTTCAGAGTAGACTAACAGTCTCCATACTCAGGCGTCCTGGAACAAATGGGCTGAATGCAGACAGGATGTATAATTTTTGGTTTGTTTTTTTTTTTGCTTGTTTTGTTAGTTACTTTATTGTAAAAGCAGGAGTTTTTCATACATCAAGATCAATGGTGTCAACCTGAATCATTATTTTATATGAAAAAAAAGCCATGCATTACTGTCGCCCCATCTGTGGTTGACTGGCAACCTGTCCAGGGTATACACCACTTCTCCACCAAAGACATTTTGGATACACTCCAGCCTGAACATTGAAAACTGATCCTGTACAAGATAAGTGGTCGAAATTGGATGAAACTGTAGCCCTAAAACCTCAATTTGTCTTTCCTCTCTGCAGAAAAGCTTGCGGAAGCCCAAAGACGCTTTGCCACCTTGCAGAATGAGCTACAATCTTCTCTGGATGCCCAGCGCGAAAGCAACGCTCCGCCCGGGCTGCGCAGACGAAAGACCGTGTTCCACCTGTCGCAGGAAGAGCGCTGCAAACACCACAACATCAAGGATCTGAAGCTTGCCTTTAGTGAGTTCTACCTGAGCCTCATCCTGCTGCAGAACTACCAGGTATCAGTATGTCAGTATTTCTTGATCAACTCAAGAAAAAAAAATGCAGTTCAGATTAACTTTTCGAGAGGGGTGTTAAAAATGACACAGAATTTGATATTTAAAAAAAAACAAACAAACAAAAAAAAAAAAACATCCCAATCGTCGGACGTGGTGACAATTTCATCTTCTGGGGCTGCTTGACCTCTTCAGACCCTGGACGATTTGCTGAGGAATGGACCATTGAAAACACTGAATTACATTTCTACAGGCGAATGTCTGGCCATCAGTTTGTGCCCTCAACTTTTGGATTATACAGCAGGACAATGACTCAGAACATGCCAGCAATAAATGGCTAAATAGCATCATCAATGTCCGGATTTAAATGCAATTGCACTGTCCTTAAACCCGGTTCATGCGTGAAAAGCCTTCAAATGACTGAGTGAAAACAATTCATCAAAGAGTGGGCCAAAATTCTTCCACGCTGTTGTGAAAGACTCATCTGCAGAAATTGCAAACTCTTTTAATTTCAGTTCCTGCTGCCAAGAGTGGCAATAACACTTCACAGGCCAATTATTTTTTTATACGGTGTCAAACAGGTTTGGATTTTTTTTCCCCCCTTGACAAAGAATATTCTCTTTTAAATACTGTATTTTATATTCACTTTGGTTGTCTTTGTGAGGATGTTCTCAAACATTAAATTATAATAAATATGTCAAAAAGAAGAAAGAAAATGAACATGGAAAATGCTACCGCCTCCTGGAACAGAATAATACGCGGATTATATATTCAATATCCAATCAAATCCATAATCAAAACTGAAGTGGATTGGGATTTGATTTCAACAGTGCCTGTTTTGGTGTCCACAGAATTTGAATTTCACCGGTTTCCGTAAGATCCTGAAGAAACATGACAAGATTCTGGATACGTCCCGTGGGGCCGACTGGCGTGTGGCTCACGTGGAAGTGGCGCCCTTCTACACTTGCAAAAAGATTACGCAGCTCATCACGGAGACTGAGGTGCGCAACATACGCGCGGTCTGACGTGCATAAACGTGCATGGAGGCTTTGATTCGTGTTTGTGCAACCAGACGTTGGTGACCACAGAGCTGGAGGGAGGAGATCGTCAGCGGGCGATGAAGAGGTTACGCGTTCCTCCGCTGGGGGCCGCTCAGGTCAGAATTGCAGCACAATCACACGAGCAAGACCTTTTCGACATTTGCGTTAATGATTAGAAAATCGTAATTGTGCTTGCGAAGGGAAATAAGAATAAGAAAACTTTTATTCGTCTCACAATGGAGAAATATTAGGAGCGGGATGACTGACGGGTCCCCAGGCGGCGATTTTGTCGATGAAAAACGGAGAACAAGGGGTAGGAAGAAGAGTGGACACATTTTGGGATCTGGGAAAAAAATACTTCAGCGCATACATACACAGTAGCAGTAATATACAGTACAGTCATTTTATGTCTTTTCAAATCTCTGCAATAATGCCCCTGTTTTATATATTTTTGTAAAAGAGTAAAGCAAATTAAAAATCCTAATATATTAGAACGATAACAGGATGACAAATACTGCCCTACTTGAAGTGTTGAAAATAAATAAAGGTAACCTATTTGTGAACGAAACAAAATGGACAGATAATTCATGGGAAATGCAATCATCTTTATTTATTTATTTATTTATTTGTCTGTTTTTGGATACTAATGTCCACCCGTTTCGCTTCAGCCTGCTTTGGCCTGGACGACCTTCCGTGTGGGTCTTTACTGTGGCATCTTCATCATCCTCGCCATCGCCTTTGTCCTAACAGGTAACTCTCACCCACCCTCCATTTTCTGACAGAGTTGTTGAATGTTGAGTTTTTTTTAATTGCATCTCCTCCACTTGTTGTTTTGTATGTTTTCCAGGCGCAGTGTTCATCCGCTATGAGAACGTATGGCCTCTGGTGCGGATCTACCGGGGCGGATTTCTCTTGATCCAGTTCCTGTTCCTGCTGGGCATTAACACCTACGGTTGGAGACAGGCGGGAGTCAACCACGTGCTCATCTTTGAGATCAATCCTCGCAACAACCTCTCACACCAGCACCTCTTTGAGGTTAGAATGCGACATGCCGAGATAAGAGCGATACGATGGCTCATAATTATTGTGCGTTCATGATGTTCCTTTTCTGTTTTGCAGATCGCTGGGTTCCTCGGTGTGTTATGGTGTCTTAGCATCCTGTCGTGTCTGTACTCAGAGTACCTCTACCTCCCCATGCAAATCAACCCTCTCGTCCTCTACGGCTTCATGCTGCTCTTCCTCATCAACCCCTTCAAGACGTGCTACTACAAGTCACGCTTCTGGCTGCTCAAGCTGTTGGTCAGTAGACCTTCAACCTCCATTTGACAAAGAAACGACTCACTTGAATTTTGATCCGGATGGTTTGACTCCTCGAATTGTTTTAATTTTGAGGAGGCATTTTGCAGACAATCCGATGACGGAAAAATGTTGAGGATCAACGCTATGGCCCCCGTGGGGACGAATTTGAAATGTGATTGATTAAAGAAATATTGCTAGTATGGTTCAAATTACGCCAACCAGGACTATTGATTCTGAAGGAGCTGAGGCAGATTAAATTGATATTGTTGTACACAGGCTGGAATATGATTGGTCAAAGAAAATCTAACATCCGCAAACACTATTAGAAGAAGTGCAGCTCAGAAAAACGCAACAAAATGAAGAGGAAAATAAACTGATGGGGATAAATCAATGGAATTCCGTGAAACAAATATTAGAATTGGCTTTCAGATGAACGCATCACATTTTTTCCAAGCCTCAAATAATCTCATTTTTATTGTGTATTTACCTTTATTGCACTTGGTTTTTAGTCTACAGCATTCATTCATTGAATACCACTTCACTTAACATAATTAGAAATACATATACAGACACAAATAAAGGCAGATTAATTTTCCCTTTTGCCGACATGAATAGATTTATTTTCTAAATTGTCCTGAATTTCTCTGTGTTCAATTTTAGTGAGTTCAATTTTAACGACAAAATTCAGGCGTACGTAGATGTGGCTGTCTATGAATTTGGAAAATTTGACGTTGGTTCATATTAAGATTTGTTGGTCTTGTTAAAGGTTGAACAGATGACGTTCCACTTGTTGCCAATGTTGGTTCCGTTTTAAAAAAGATTTTCTTATCTTGTGTGATTGCCACAGTTCTAGTGTATGTGTGTGTGTGTGCGTATGTGTGCATGTGCGTGCGTACGCATATGTGACACAAAGATGAGTACTGTGTCCAATTCCGATTGTATCTCAAGACTTATTTCAACAAAACCCGCCCTGCTTTGCTTTGCTCTTTGTCTGAGCTGCGCTAAATGGCCACCGTGTGCTCATGTGTATGTTTTATCTGTGCGTGCAAGAGTGTGTGTGTGTGTGTGTGTGTGTGTGTGTGTG
>NW_017805335.1:418042-436412 GCF_001891065.2 Hippocampus comes | reverse complement strand
CCTCAGCTTCTCCCCCAGCAGGAGCCCCCTTCAACCTTCCTCATACGCTTGCCCTTTGCTGCAAGTCTCCCCGCGCTCTTCCGACATGGTTATAGCGAGCTAATCATCTGCAATCTCAATTTCTTTTGCATGATCATACTAAGGCACACGCAATTTGAAGACTTTTGAGTTGCACGATGTCGGTCCGATGCTTGCGATGTCGTATTATTAAGAGTCGCGTGATCACAACAAACGCCGTTAGAGTGTGTTCATCGAAGCCAAGTGTGAACCTGTCTGACAACAAGACGAGGCGGAGGACAAATATTTCATCAGGGGACAAACTGCTGCTAGATTATTATTGTTTGCTAAGGCAATGAACTGCTGGCAGCCTTGCAGCCTTGAGAGGCGCACACACAGCGGATAGGCTCGATCAATACACACTGTGATTGACAGGGTATATCGCTTATGTATTCTTTGACATTTTCACTGTGTCCGTGCAAGCCCGCGTCAATGGTCTATGTCGATTGTGTGCATGCTAGATTTGAGGGTGTAAAGTACATTGTCGCAACTAAATGTCACATGTAGCCTGAGGCTGGAAACGAACGGAGGGTTGAAGCATTTTTACAAAAGGTTTTCGAAAATTCGCCTCCGGCTAAAGTCGGGTGGCAAATACACTCACCAGCTGGACACAACAGTCGGTCCACATGATTGAAAAACAATTCGGGTCCAGTACAAAAACGTCCCCGTTGTTAATTGAGCAATCTGGGTTGTAATTATTTCGCTGTTGTCAAAACACATTATAACAATACAGTTAACGCTTTGCAATTAGCAGGGATCCGGGATCAAGCCCATATGCCGAAAGTTGCAAATAATGAGCCCCCCCCCCACCCACACACACACACACACACACACACACACACACACAAATATACATACATAATTGCCCATATTACTAATTTAACCCATAAACATACACTCAATTACCCCAAAACACTTTCATATCATTTAAAACTCACTTTACATTCCCCTTAAAATGTAATGACCTACAGATTATTTAATTTCTGAAAAAAATGGCCCAAATCTGCTCAGCTTCACGAATATAAATAAGAATACCAATTACTGCACTACTATCCTATTCGCCATATTATTACATTTTTACTTAATGATAAACGGACGCCGTCATTTAATCCTGTCACGCACCCTGTAACCTGATAACATGATAAGCTGTCCACTGTAGTGACCGCTGTCCGTGAAAGGGTTAATACCTAATGAACAGTTTATCACCAAAAGACAATCTTTACTTGAGCACTTAGGGACTGATTTGCTCACGCTCGAAAATCGCGTGCGCTAAATTGCGATTCACTCGAATTGCCTGCACTGGTTGGCGAGAGGTGGAAAAGTGATGAAGACCAAAACGTTTTGTTTTTTTTTAACGGTTTTGCCCTTCAGGTTCCTGTAATGGAAAGTTTGAGAACGCGAATGAAGTGATGGAATCGGAAGTGTAAAATATTGCTGAGTTACAGGAAAGAAAATCTATTGCTCTGCTTATTTGGGGGTTTTGTTTGATCAAACTCACCCCTACTGTGTTTGAATGAGATCTATCTCTCCCTCTTGCATAGTATTTGTTTTTAAAACTATGGACGGCACAGTAATTTGAAACTTGCACAGCAATCAAATGTCGTCCAAATAACACAAATTCATCCTCATTTAGCACGTCCCGTGGCGTGCTAATGAGGCATTTTGCCATGTGCGTGCTGCAAACCATTAAGTGCGGTTGTTAACTGCTTAGCGCACTCTTAACGGCAAACAATTATGCGCTGATTCATTGTCGACGGTCCCAAATTGCTGTTTAACTTCCCCGCAATGGGATGACAATTATATATCTCCTAAGTAGCTCAACGGAGCAATTGAGCTCCTCATGCAGCGTCGTCCTACAGCATTGCATCACAACTCAAATAATAAATCTGTTGTTAAATACCTCTCTGGCTGCAACAAAATTATCATTATCATCTTTACAAAGGCATTATTAATTATTTCTATTCAGTTCTTGCATTTGGATCCTTTTGGATGGTGAAGGTGTACCTAATGAAGTGTCTCACGGGTGTTTCGCAAACGACGATCTGAAGCTGTGGCTGACATCTTTGCCGTTCTCATGTGCGTTTCCAGTTCCGAGTGTTTACGGCACCGTTTCACCGAGTGGAGTTTGCCGACTTCTGGCTGGCCGATCAGCTCAACTCGCTGGTGGTGGTCTTGATGGACCTGGAGTATCTCATCTGCTTCTACATCTTTGAGCTGCAGTGGGGCAACAGCAAGGGCCTGTTGCCCAAAATAAACGGTGCCTCGTTCATTCTTCCTTTGTCTAACCTGATTACATCTCAATCCTGTTGATGGGTTCTTTGTCACATGGTACCGGTGGCTGCGGGTTGTGTTTGAGTTGTCCGTTGTGTAAATATAAGATGATTACAAAGCATTCCCATCTCCTGTTCTGAAAAAAAGTTCCATCTATCCACACCTTAAATCAATTCATCCCCAAAGTGTAACGGCTTCTTCAAAAGTTCCTTACTGTAGGTAACAATCATCATGCTCATCTTTCAGAAAAGGTGACAATCACTATTTTCCGAAGGCATTTAAAAAATTAAATTTCATGAAAATTATTTTTTAAGCACTTATCTTATTTAGTACAGTGGTAACTTAAAATACTTTTATTTCAAATTATCTTTCCCCATTGAAATGAATAGAAAAGACGTTAATCCGTTCCAGCCTCTCCCAAAAAATGCTTTTAAATTTGTTTTTAATTAGAAAAACCACACTCTCTATATACTTTATTAAAAAACAACAGAATTAAATATAATGTAAATAAACTTTATTTTATTTGTATTTTTATATGCAGATACACAAGAAGCTGGTCAAAATTCCTCATTAAGCCACGGTAATATCAGTTGTTCTTCACAGAGGATGAAGAATATATGCCTGAGAGCATTGTTACATTTTCTTCCCGCATGTGTTGCTCCACCGTTTATGTCAAATGTGTTGCTTAAAGGGTTATAACACCGCAACACCAATGCTATTCGTTAGCCCGCCTATGGTGTTTCACATTGTTTGTTAGCATTAAGCAAAACGGACTGTATTCAGGCAAAGCCATTTCGTTTTTAAACACAGTGCACAATTCTCTGTTTTATTTTTAGTTAGATAGAAAAATCTATATTCGAGTGGTTAAAAAAAAAAAAAAATTGGGGTTAATTGCTGTCAGCCAAACCTTTATCAGAAATAAATGGAAGATGTTTCTTGAAAATTATCAATATAAATAATAGTATAAATGTTATTGTTTTGAATTGCTCGTGGTATCGGTTACTTGGTCTTAGTGTCAATGAGGACTCAAAAGTTGAGCCCTCGCACTGGTATCGGTCTGGAAAAGGTGGTATCGAACATCCCTTACAATATTGGAGGCTGTCAATCAAATGGCGAAGAGAAGTGACTCAACTCATGTGTTTCCCTTGCAGACTCGAGTAGCTACGTGTGCCACAGCTACTCGTACGGCCTGCGCGCCATCATCCAGTGTCTGCCCGCCTGGCTGCGTTTCATCCAATGCCTCAGGCGTTACCGAGACACTAAGAGGGCCTTCCCCCACCTGGTGAATGCTGGCAAATATTCCACCACCTTCTTCGTGGTCACATTCGCCGCACTCTATGCCACACATAGAGGTAACGCGCACACACAAGCACGCACACACTATACGGGTCATACACTGCAACCATTTGCTCAGAAGAAGTGAGAGTCTATCATCTCAAGCAGCCATGTTGGCCTCAAGGAAGAATAAAAGCACACAGGCTTTGTATTGAGGTGTGTGTGTGTGTAGGACGCAAAGGTGACCTTGAGCATATGACTGCCAGAAGTTGGCCTTCGTTTGGCCGCCAGTGCCGCCAGCTGTACATTATAGAAATGGAAAAGCTTTGTCAAAGGCATCCGTGGGTAAACAAGGTGTTGATCTCTGTGTTCAATGTGAGGGTCACGCAGGTTAGCGAAACAAAAAGACAGATGACTGGAAAGAAGAAAACAAAACAACATTGACAGGATGAAAATGGGGAGGGTTTGTGGTCCATTAAAAATCAAGTCACTTTCAAGCTGACAGCCTCGTAATCAGCCTGCAATTACAGTATTCTCATCGACAAGGCCAATCGCAAAGGAGTTCATGCTTAAAGACCGTAAAAGCTTCTCTTTGGCGCTTTGTGTTGAGGTAGTTTATCACGCATTCTAGTGCGCTTCGCTCATTTCAAAGCATCCCCCCCCCCCTTCCACTCAGATGTCAGTTTATAGATTTTTTTTTTCCAGGCCAAGTCCAGCTCTTCCTCTTTCAAACAAATGTGATTTCCCGCTTTACTTTCCGATATGTATTCGTTTGCCATTACATTAGATACACCTGCAAATTCTACGTTAACGTTCAATTTAGGTTGATGCTGCTTGAGGGAAATCAACTGATTGAACAAAAAACGTATGCTGTCATCGAAAATTTAGGCCCGCCATACACCGACGGACAGGATGCACTAAAATACACTCGGTGGCTCACACCAGCACACCAGGCGATGGACCCTCATTCAATATCAACTCACCGCAACAGAAAAACTGCGACACTTGTGTTCTTGTTGGGAAGCAATGTTCTGAGGCGCCACTTATACGACATGGAAGTGGATTTCCCCGGCCACTGTAGTTATACTCTGATAATACGAAGACAGCAATCGGGCGAGTCTTGGACATTTTCAAGGCGGATGGCTCCGTTTATTGACAACAGAGACTCTCCACACTTTGCTTTTTCAGCCGCAGGTACTCATGATATTGTAGATATAGTGAGCTATTATTATTGCAAATTTTTTTTGTTACAGCTCATGAGACCACATTGGGATTTTTGTTGGGCATTTTTGAGTGGCACCCATTATTCATTCTTTCTGTAACTCTTATCCTTATAAAGGTTGCATGATATCCATTTTTGGTTGAACTGCACCGCATCATACTCAGAGCTATTTCTAATATGCATTAATTCCTCCGATGTGGAACCCCTCACAAGGAGGAAGACATTGGGACAGGCTACTAGGTACCAAGCACGTCCATTAAGTCACATCCTCCTCCTTCCTCTGGTCTGAAGGCCGCTGACTAATGGCCTCCGTTCATGTCTTATTCTCTATGAAGCTGTCTTTCATCCCACCTAATCGTGGAGGCATGGACCTCTGGCCTGTTCATTGATGGAGGATGGTGCGAAATTGAACACTTGCACACATGCCGTGTAAATATTTGATGTTAGCTCTTGCACCCCAAAAAAAACCCCCAAAAAACACTTCAGTAATATGCAGTCTTGGAAAGGCCTTATTTAAGCGGTTACTACAGTGGACAGATTATCAGGTGACAGGTTATCATTATTTGTGCATTAAAGGGTGAACAATATGTTTATTATTGTGGTTTTTGTTTCCAGTGGCAGCGCTACGGTTTAGCATCATATTGAGAGCTGGTTCTAAATTTTTATTTCTGGACCAGTTAAACAACATTTGTCCTATTTCTATATGCGTAGGTGTTTGTAGATGTACCTAACTGACTGAAATGTAAATGATGGCTGTCGTTGCTTCGGACTGAATGAAATCAGCAACTGATGTCGGAGAAGGCCGGGGGCCGGAGTTTAATTCATATCGTGAGGTGTCACTGTTTATTTCTTATCAGCTTGTCGGTGAGGATGTATCGCTATCTTCGCCAAAGCCATCACGGACGGTGGCGCGCGGATGGTGTTTGTGTGTGACCTCACCGCCTCACTCCTTCCTGGAATGGCTCGTTTTTATCTCCGGGAAAACATCGAAGGACAAATACAATAAATTATAGTCTCTGTGTTAAATGAGATAAACGTTCAAGTCAGTGCTCTGAATATTGAAGTTGACCCTTTTTATGAAACGCTGCTCTTGCAAAGTGCTCACAAGCCTTTAACCAGGTAGATGCTGGATGAATTTAAACGAAACCATTTCAAATTTGAAATTGAAAATGAACCCTTCCGTGCACAAATCATGAAGAACGTGGAACCTGATAACGTGATAAGCGGTCCAATGTAGTAACCGCTGTCCTTGAAAGGCTTAAAAAAGATGGTTTAAAAAAAATGACATGTAATTACAGCTCTTATATTTACGGGTTCTATTATGTGAACCAGGATGCTGCACGCAAGGGCAGATTTTTACAACTTGTATCCATATGCCAACAAGCTTGTCCCCTTGTGATATAAGTGAGACATCATGCGTCAGAAACAAAATGCAGAAGTTGCTGTCAGTGTGACGTAAATATTTTGAAACATTCATGTCTTTAAGGTCAGCCAGACGGAAAACAAACTTCCCGAAACCAGAAAAGTACAGAACTTTTTTCAATAAGTATTTAGTGTTTTCTCTTCTTTTCCATTAAATGACAGGTGTCAAACTCAAGGCCCGGGGGCCAGATGTGGCCCACCACATCATTTTAAGTGGCCCGCAAAAGCAAATCAAAGATGACAACTTCCATGATGTTGGCTAAAATGTGTACCAAAATTTCACATTTTCACACATAATAAATCAGTGACATATTGTAACCAAATCCCTCATTAAAGTTACTTAAACAATAATTGAATAAAACATTATTCTTGACTTCTTCATATAGTTTCAATCATAACGGCCCTCCAAGGGAAACGGTAATTATAATGTGGCCCGTGACAAAAATGACTTTGACACCCCCTGCATTAAATGATTTGTAACATTTCAGTTTCAGAGACGGTGCTTCTTATAAACTTGACATCTCTTCTTCATATTATATGAGACCATTTTTATCAAATGTGCTGTTAAATAGCAGAGGAGGAAGAGAGGCCCGAGATTGAACTCGAATCGCAACGAGGCCGGAGCCGACAGCTTTTATGACTTCATTTCATGCGCTGCACCCTTGTCAGTGATGAGGCGAGAACGTGAAACGGCACACGCAGACGCATGTTAACCAATAAAGATGAAAGACGCTTTAACCGAGCGCTGATAAGGCCGAGCACGGTCTGGCTGCAGTTAATAATCTAGAGCCACACTTGGCCCATCAAGATCTTTTATGTTTCTCTCAGTAATCTACATAATACTTTGCGGGAAAGTATCCGAATTAATAAATTTGCTTTCCTGTGATACGTGCGTTTTTTAATTATTTGGGTGATAGCGGTGGGTCGTCATAGAAACAGACGACTCCATCAGCGAAGACAGATTGATGCTATGAAGTTGCTGAGTTAGAAGTGTGTGCGCGTGTCACAGACTGATACGCTTTTGTCACGGAGGAACCATTGTCACATCAGCTGTGCTCACACCCAGACGATCTGGTGGTGCCGAGCGCAAGTGACAACCGTGGCACATTAACGTGTTGTGAAACATCATCGGGTGTGCGGCGGGTAGCGCGCCAATTTTGCTCTGTTTGTTTGAAATATATTATTGACAGTGTTCCCTTGACGAATTGTGATTGGCTACTCACAAATTTACCTATCCACAGAAAAAAAAATACCTACAGTATTTTATTTATTTATTTATTTATTTTTTTTGCTGTTTCAGAAATGCCCTCGGATGCCACAAGATGGCACCAAAGCCGTTTCCACTTGTTAAGTAGTACTTTGGGTTCATCATGAGGCATGTTGTTTGCCAAGAAACTATTTTCAAGTGAGAGAAGGAATTTCTATTAGACTGTCAAAAGCCATACCTCAGAAAAGAAGTGCTTTGCTCTTTGATCCGGCATCTACAGGCAATTCTAAACCTTTTTATAGGGGATGTGGAGTATTTTTGCATGAGATTTCTGTTTGCACCAATAATGTATCTTTGTTTATCTGTCTATGATGGCAACATATAGTGACAGGCAGAACAATTAAATGCACTTCCACTAGATTGCAAATCGTACTTGTGCTATTCATACAATTAATTTATGTCTGTTGTCTACCTTTTGTGAAATTTTTGTTTGTTGATGTACCATGAGAGAGAGAGAGAGAGAGAGAGAGAGAGATTTAAATCCTGAAATGTAAAGCCACACTGTTCTAGTTCCAATCTGTAAATTGCAGCTCTGAGTGTAGTCATGGGTAATT
The DNA here is from genome assembly GCF_001891065.2 of Hippocampus comes. Taxonomy (NCBI): domain Eukaryota; kingdom Metazoa; phylum Chordata; class Actinopteri; order Syngnathiformes; family Syngnathidae; genus Hippocampus; species Hippocampus comes. The sequence goes on along the minus strand of NW_017805335.1, from coordinate 428,344 downwards.
CATTAGCTAAACTTGCACAATTTAATGAGATCCAATGTCAGAGGTTATTAAAAACAAATCTACTTTTACAAAGATCATGACCGTACATTCAGTTTTAAAACACACTGTCAGAGAAGTATTCATCCTGCAACGTTGATTAGTGTGGTGCTGCAGACCTGAACATCATAGCGAGATACGTTTTTATTATTTTTACCATTCCATACTAGATACATCTGCCAGTATATTAAGTACACTTCTCAGAATGTCAAATCAATCATAACAAATGTTAATAGGGCTGACAAAACGCGTCAAATATGGAAGTTCTTTTTATGTGTCTCTTACCGGTGGACATCTATGCCTCCTTCCTGCTCGGGAGAGCTTCTGCTCGGTATTGATGATATGCTGGCGCCCTCTACTGGTGAGAAGTTGTTTCTTGCCGACTTGGGGAAAAAGCGGGAGAAATTGGACAAAAACTACGAAACTCGATCGAGAGTCAAAAGTTAGGCAAAATAATCTCATTGAGGCCAAATTGTGATTCTTCGGGTTCAATTCGGGGCCAATTCAATGCTTACAACTTTGTTGTTACAATTTCCGGGAAACGCTGTCCTGTTCCAGCACGATTGCAAGGTGAAGTTTGGTGTGGAAGAAACGCATCAAACACCTTCAAGATGAACTCTCCGAATGATTATTGACAATCAATTGCAAATTACCCTCGCAAAAGGGGAAACAAACTCTAGATTTTCTCATCCCATGACGACAAATTCGTTTCCATCAAACACGAAATGGATTTGTGTGCGTTTGTGTGTGTGTTCCAGAGCAAGGCCACACAGACGCTGACATGTTCTTCTACCTGCTGATTGTCTTCTCCACCATAAGCTCCTTCTACACGCTGATCTGGGATCTGCGCATGGACTGGGGACTGTTTGACCGCGGGGCTGGAGAAAACACCTTCCTCCGAGAAGAGATTGTTTACCCGCACAAGGTAAACTCCCCCCCTCTCTCCACACCCCATTAGCTTAATAGCATAATTGCCTTAGTCAGCCTAATAGCATAATTGCCGAGGTCAGTGACAAGTAGTATGCAGGCTCCTTCTCGTGGCAAAAGAATGACTGCCCCGAGTACAGACTAATTCACATTCTGCACGTTTTATAAGATCTTTTTCCATTTACATAACTGAATAATTATTTTTAAAGGGTTTTAACATGGATGCTCCCCTTTAAATTGATTTTAATAAATCTCACGTAACCCCCGGTTTGGGGTACACGAAGGCACTCAAAAAGAAAAAAAAACAAACAAAACCCAATTATAGCAAGCATATTGGCATTTTGTATTGATATTGTAACAGTAAATTAAAATGATTATTAAGGAAACAACAACAAGTATTGTACATCTCAAGAACTATTTTGCAATAAACACAATATAGTTCAATTCAAAAGGTGACCCTGATATTATACGGATTCATCAAATACACGGGAAAATATTTTAAAATGGCAATTTCCAACCTCATTTCTATACTACAAATTATTTAAAGTGGTGTAATATCCATTTTTGGAGATTGCGAATGTAGGATTTTCATTGTCTTCATACCACAATAAAAAAAAAAAAAATCTAACCATGAAATATTTTAGTGTGTTGAATGAATCTATATAATGCAGGTGAAACTCAATAAATGCAAATATTCTGGAAAATGTCATTTATTTCAGCTCTTACCTTCAAAAAGGGAAACTGGAGATTATCGTTTACAGCTACGGAGAGCACTCAATTCACCATCTCAAGAAAATAAATGACACCAGAAATACCATCCATCCATCTCATATTCTGATCCGCTTGTTGAAGTGTTGGAGCCTATCCCAGCCGTCTTCGGGCAGTAGGCGGGGGACACCCTGAACTGCTTGCCAGCCAATCGCAGGGCACACAGAGACGAACAACCATCCATGCACACACTCACACCTAGGGACAATTTGGAGTGTTCAATCAGCCTGCCATGCATGTTTTTGAAATGTGGGAGGGAACCGGAGTACCGGAGAAAACCCACACAGGCCCGGGAAGAAGATGCAAACTCTACACAGGAAGACTGAACCCACAACATTGACACTGTGAGGTGGACACGCTAACCACTGGATGGCCGGGCCGCCCACCAGAAATCCAATTATTTATGTATTTATTTTTAATAGGTTGAAATTGGCCTTGTGAAAAATCTTTTGGTCGTGTGCTTCATGTATCTGTGTGTGAGCTTCACTTTTGAATTGAACTTTTGTCGGCTATTCAAATGTAAGGAGCGGTACCTGTGCATGCCGTGATGCTTCTAATCCCAGCTCCACCCCCCACCCCCCCACCCCGCCCTCTTTTTTTTCTGTAGGCCTACTACTACTGTGCCATTTTAGAAGATGTGATTCTGCGTTTTGCCTGGACCATCTCGCTCTCTTTGACCACCATGACCAAGATTCACTCGGTGGGCGACATTGTGGCCACCGTGCTGGCACCTCTCGAGGTCTTCAGGTGTGCTTTCTCCTTACACCCGCGGTCCTCAGTTGACAACCGTCCCCACATTGGACGTTTCCAGACTTCAAAAGTATCTCGACGCCACCTTGTTTTATCCCTTGCAGGCGTTTCGTGTGGAATTTCTTCCGTCTGGAGAACGAGCACCTTAACAACTGCGGCGAGTTCCGCGCGGTGCGAGACATTTCGGTAGCGCCGCTCAACGCTGACGACCAGACGCTGCTGGAGCAGATGATGGACCAGGAAGACGGGGTCCGGAACCGCTCGGGCAAGAAGACCTGGAAGAGGTCCTACAGCCTCACATTGCGGCGCCCTCTACTGTCCTCTCAGTAAGAAGACAGCAATCGTGTGGTTATTATGGCAGATGGCGAAACGTTAGTTGTCTTCTTTTTTTTTTTTTTTTTTTTTGTAGATCCAAAAAGGACACCAAGGTTCTAATTGAAGATACGGATGATGAGGCCTTCAGCTAAATCACCAGCAAGCATCAGCATTGTTCACACGCAACCACAAACACACACACACAAAGGAAGGATATTCCTCACCATTTTAAACTTTCCTCTAAAACGTAAAAAAAAAAAAAAATCGGACAAAATGTTTTAAAAATGTTAATGGGCAATGAAAAGCATGGATCTCCATCTTTACTGAGATTGATCTTTTTTCATCCAAAACACAAAAACAAGTTTCCCACAGTTTTGTGCATTTTTTTTGGATCTAAACAAAATTCCAAAGCAATGAGAAGAATGTATTTCCAAATGTTGTTGCTAGTTTGTTTGTTTTTTTTTTACTTAAAAAAACAAAAAAAAAGGCTGTAAATAATGCCTTTCAGTTTTTCGTGATTTCCCTCCCAAGACAGGCAATTAAAAGCATGTCCAAACTTTTTTTCCAAACTTTTAAAAAGTGGAACCAATAGGAATATTTCAAAATGTAGGTTTTCTTTTTATAAAAAAAATAAATAAAATAAAAATAAGAAGAAAAAGCATGTTTTTCCAACTTTGGTGGATTTTTGTTTCAAAATAAGAAGTGTGTATTTTCAAAGCTGTGGGTTTAATTGTCATCTTAAAGCTTTCAAGAATGTATAATATGTCCACATTCTGTGGGTTTTCTTTGTCGTCTTAAAAACTTAAATATTGAGAATGTGTCTTCGAATGTGGTAGATATTTTTTATCTTACAAACAAAACAAAAAATGAAAAGCATGCATCGCTAAATGTGCATTTGTTTTGAAATAGACATTGACCAGAATGTATTTTCACGTTTGTGGATTTTTTTTTTAATTTAAAAATACTGACAAGAATGTATTCTGATTTTTTTTAAATCCCCCCTTCCAAAAAAAAAAACAAAGACGAGAAAGCTTGTCTGTCCAAAACTTTTACGTTTTTAAAGTGAAATCGAACTCCCCCCAAAGCAAAGCCTTTTATTTTGCTTTTATGTCACAAAACATGGATGGGAATGTTTTTTGTGGCTTTAGTTTTTTCTGATAAAAAGAACAATCTCAGACTTAAAAATGGACATATTTGATTTTCATTGCTCAGTGACAAAAATCATGAACACAGTCTCACACACACACACGCACACACACACACACACACACACACACACACACACCACATAATATTGTGACACAACCCACTGAAGCACAAACATAGTTTTAAACTCGATTTACAAAACAACATCTAACCCACCAAACTGCCATGCTTCATCCTTCTTTTCCTTCCTTCTCTCTAGCCTTTCATTTTGCCGTGCACAAAAAGCAAGTATGTCCAACTTTTGTGAGCTTTTATTTTCCTCCAAAAACACCCCTATTTTTTTTTTCTTTGTGTTTTGGAAGAAAATGAAAAAAAACAAAAAAACGTTGGAGATACATGGTTTTTTTGTTGTTGTTTTTGTTGCACGGACGACGTTGCGCTTGATTTCTGATCAAGCTTACATCGACGACTGTTTACATGCCTTTTTTGGACTACTTACAGGATCAACAGGGACAACAAAAAACAATCAAAAGACTCCATTTAAAAAAAAAAAAAGAGAGAATTCAGTAGAAATCCAAGGAAGGACTCTTAACACGCAGCATATCAGAACAAATCAACTGCTTTGACCTCGATGATGATTATTTTATACTCTATACTTTTTTTTTTTTTGTCATTTTGTTTTGAGTTGTTAGAAGAAATTCAACAAGTGCTGTCGCAACGCTGGAGGCACTTGCAGGAAAAGTGCATTTAATACACAAACTGCTCGGACGCAAAGAGGGATGTTGCTTTGTCGTATAATACTTTGCTGTGCGTTCTATACTGTATCGTCCTCGTCGAGGTTTGTGTGTTGTTTCTACTCGTGAAGTAAGTGAGCATCCACTCAATGATGTTTTTTCTAATCTTTGGATTTTTTGGACACAATGTTTCTACTCAAATTTCTTGTTGGACTCCAAACCAATCTGTTCATACAAAATGCTCTTATGGAATGCTGTTTGAGCATTTATTTATTCCATATCCTCGGTAGCCATCTGAAGGTCTCCGTACGCTATTTGTCCTCACTAGTAAACCATTCAGCGCACTAGTAGAATGACTCGGGCTAACTAGTAAACGACAGTGCGTTACTAGCGACCATTTTCCCACCACTGTATGACATTTCTACACAGTAGTAGGACAATGGTGTTACCAGTGGGGCAAAACTGTGCACTGGTTGACGTCTACTAGTGGACCCCAAAAGGCCAGGATGAGTGTGCAATGTGCTTATATGTGGAAGTCACACCCTCTTTTTTTTTTGTTCCTCGCCCCGCCTCAACACCCCAATACACTGGACACCCGCTTCTCCCCAACTTGATGTTTTTGTACAGAGTTGCCTTGCCTGCATGCTGCTCTTATTTCAACAATGTACATACAACTTAATTTATTGTTCCTGATGTGTATATTTATAATAGCAGCCATGATTGATGTTGCCATTTTGGACAAGCAGTATTTTGTAGCTTTGTTTGCGTGTGTTCTAATCCTTTGTATTTAAAACAAATCTGAATGTTTCATTTTTTTTCTCCAAGTGTACATTAGTGATTGTGCATGAAGCTATTGTGGCTGTGACATGAGTTGGAAGTAGATGGGCACAATTTGACTCACCGGAGTGAAGAGGAAAACAGCAGAAGAGCCCCTGGCAGGCCTCCCAAGACGTGTTGATCGGACGCAATGTTATTTGCTTCACCCATGACGTTCAAGTGCTTCGTAGTTGTGCATCTTCCCTTGTTGTAGTTCTGTAGACTAGCTGAATGTGATGTTAAATGGATGTTCTTTGGTAAGAAACCTAGATTGTGGATAAATGTGATTCTAAAGATGAAAAGAAAAAGAGAATGTCTCCTTGTAGATCATCCTCCTTTCAATTGAGTAGTTTGTACATGTTGAGTGTATAACACCGTTCTCTCGATGACGTCTTTGTAGTTCTGTACACACTTTGGTGATCCTGTCATATCTGGGTTTTATAAACCGTTATTTTCAAAGCTCACTCTGCCTCGCCACTTGTTTTGTTGTGGAAACACATTTACCGAACTGCTGAGTGGACGAGGCTTTTTGGGGGGTTGTTTTTTTTTTGAGGTGGCGGGGGGGGGGGTCAAGTGTATTTTTTAGGTAATTGTGAGTCAACTCTGAGTACTAAAAAGTGCTCAACGTAATCTAATAATGGCATCAATTGTTTAGTCGATGGGATAGAGTAGATGATGGATAAAGCTCTGAATACATAGACAAAGATGACAAAACAAACGACAGTGGTACTTATGCTTTCCTTTTTGTTTAGCAACCACAAAATAGTTGTTCTATCTCTGTCGTCTGAGAGAAAATGTTAGTCCTTCAGGTGTTTGGGTTTTTTTTGGATGGCATCATGGAACTAAGACCACATTTTCGGGGTTCCTTTTTTTAATTATCCATTCTTTAATTATTGACTTGAGAAATGTGTTTCTTAAGTGTGTGTGGTCTTGCTAACTTCGATGAGACAAAATATTTCTTCATGAGTGTGAAAGCTGCAGGAAACAATAGTTTTTCCGTTTTTTTTTTTCGGCTAAAAATGCTGACCTATACATGGTCGTTTTTTTTTCGGCTAAAAACGCCTTACTATACATGGTTGTTATTTTCGGCTAAAAACGCCTTAATATACATGGTCGTTTTTTTCGGTTAAAAATGCCTGACTATACATGGTCGTTTTTTTCAGCTAAAAATGCATTACTATACATGGTCGTTTTTTTCGGCTAAAAACGCCTTCCTGTAATGGTCGTTTTTTTCGGGTTAAAACGCCTTACGATACATGGTCGTTTTTTTCGGCGAAAAATGCCTGACTATACATGGTCGTTTTTTTTGGTTAAAAATGCCTTACAATAATGGTCGTTTTGTTCGGCTAAAAACGCCTTACTATACATGGTTGTATTTTTTCGGCTAAAAACGCCTTACTATATACATGGTCGTTTTTTTTCGGGTTAAAACGCCGACCTATACATGGTCATTTGTTTCAGCTAAAAACGCCTTACTATACATGGTCGTTTTTTTCGTCTAAAAACGCCTTTCTATACATGGTCGTTATTTTCGGCTAAACACGCCTTACAATACATGGTCGTTTTTTTCGGCTAAAAATGCTTTACTATATACATGGTCGTTTTTTTCGGCTAAAAACGCCTTACTATACATGGTCGTTATTTTTCCGATAAAAACGCCTTACTATATACATGGTCGTTTCTTTCGTCTAAAAACGCCTTAGTATACATGGTCGTTTTTTTCGGTTAAAAATGCCTTACTCTACATGGTTGTTTTTTTCGGCTAAAAACGCCTTACTATACATCGTGTTTTTTTTTCGGATAAAAACGCCTTACTATACATGGTCGTTATTTTCGGGTTAAAACGCCTTACTATACATGGTCGTATTTTTCGGCTAAAAACGCCTTCCGACACGTGGTCGTTTTTTTAGGGTTAAAATGCCTTACTATACATCAGGGGTGAATCACATACGGCCGGAACCGGCCCGCAGAGGTTTGATCAGGCCCACAGGATAATTTAAAAGTAAAAAAATGCACAAAAGACACGGATGAATATTTTTTATAAGGTACAATTCGTGGAATATCCGCTAGGGGGACACACTGTTTTGATCAGAGGAAAAGACAACATTGTTTTGATCAGACAAGAAGACAACAGCAGCCTCAGTCTGTCACCGAGACAGACCCAACACAGCAGACGCTATCAAGGACGTGAATACACTAAGTTTGTATGGTGTAGGCAGGGATTAGATTTTATATGATCGTGTAAATGGTTTAAAAATTCCTTTCTTCATAAATCTCGTTTAATCTTAAAAGTGCATTACTATATTTTTCTGGCCAAGAAAGCAAAATGACAAAACGATACGATCTCTTTGTGCAACTCGTCTTCAATCGAAAACGAAGTTGGCTTTGCAAACTATCTCCTGATCTCAGGATGGCATTCTGAAGGCAGGCAGTAGGAAATATATGCGTGGTCGATGGGTTATGGGTGAGGTTGGAGTGCCGTCACATCGCCCACGAGAGACGCCAACCATCTCACCAATTATGTTCTTTTTTTTAACCTTCAAAACCTCATGTGGTCGGCCTCCTTTGACTACATATAAAAATTTCGAAATTTTCGCAGCAGAATGGCCGAATGGTCAAAGACCTCGCGTGATGATCAGGCGAACCGAGCTGGTAAGAAGTCTCATTTAAACAAGCCTCATTTCATTATTCAGAGTTGAAGGAAGATTGTTCTTGGGTCCTCCGTGCCACAAGAGGGAGTAACCTGCTCACCGCCAGAGTCCACCTACGAGCACAGACCTGCAGGCAACACTTTTTGCTCTTCTTCCTGTTATTCGCAAGGTGCTGAAGTCAAACTTTGGGACTTTCCTCTCAGGTCAACACACCTGTCCCACGTTCTTCTCAAGAGCTGACCACTTCGCCGCCCAGCAACAAGCAGACCAACTTGCAACTTTTTCCTCTGCTTTTGTGATTGTCTACTCTGCAAAAGAAATAAAGCTTGGTTACAAAGAACACTTAACTTCATTTTCAAACACATCACCACAATCTAACTTTAAAAAAAAAAAATCAACAAAATTATTTTCAGTTTTTTTCTAAACGTTTTGCTGAATTTTTTTCAATTTTTTTTTCCTGGATTTTTTTTTTTGCAGGCAGAGAAATCCAGGAAAGTGGGTGTGGCCTGGTTGTTATGATGGCTGATGATTCGCTGATAGCTGTGAAAGTGGGTGGAGCATGACGATAACATGCTGTGATTGGTGGAAAGGGGAGTAGTTATGCAAATTAGGCGTTCTCTAATTGGTGGGCTCCCATCACTAGGGAAGCACAGTTCAGAAGGATTTAAGCCTGTTTTCATTTAATTTAATTTAATTTAACCGAAGAAGGCAGCTCCGCTTTCGCAGAGCATCAAAAAATTGAGATAGACTCTTGTTGTTCCTCCCCACGGAAATCTTTAGTAAAAGGCGAAAGATTTATACGATCTGAAGAGAAACAAGAGTGAACTGAGATCATGCAGGTGAAACGGGTGATACCATTGCCAGCCATACCATTTTACAGGGACGGTCTTACACTCAAACGTGTCACCTTTATCATTCCACCGCAAATGATACCCCGTGATATGTATCAATATACATATCACGGTGTATCATTTGCGGTGGAATGATAAATACTTTCATCACATCAAGTCAGTATAAACAAATACTAATGTGTTGGTGTATGGTTTAGGTTTACATCTTAATAGGAAACATTTTTGGACACACGATTGTGGGTCAAGCAGCGAAAACCCAGCCAATCCTCCGCACGGTTAAGTCACTTCCTTTGGTAGTGACTGTGTCCAAGTTTGAAGTCAGTTGAGCTGATCGTGGGATTGTAAAAAAAATTAAAAATCAATTATAAATGGGAAAAACACGAATATTCAAATCCGCTTGGGTCTAGTTTACACATTTTCCTGTTGAAAACTGCATGTACAAAATCATTTTTATAGATGCCTTCGATCGCAACGCTTATATGAGCCAATCGCAAATCTCTTTTCCCATCGAGCGTTAGATGAAGGTTATTCATGTACAATTTGTCTATTCCGGTACATTCAGTGTAATTTGACAAAGTAAGGAAGCCCCGCTTTGACAGGGTATCAAAAAATTGGAATATACTGTGGCGGACACTAGGACCATGCTTCTCACCCAGCAGGCATACAGTAGGGGGCGTGTTTAGGTGAATGTCTTTGGCGCAATGTTGTAATTGTTTAGATCCACTTGTTGGCAGTCGTGGAATAAAGACATATCTACAGTCAATCGTGTGTGCTCCTTTTGACTGCCACATTGGTGACCCTGACGTGATGATGATTCGGCTAACGGATGAAGAGGTGTCTTCCTCCGCCACGTCGCCCCAACTCCCGCAAGTTGCAGCCGCCGCCTCTGCCGCGAGGCTACCGGAGTTCTGGCAGAGCGACCCGGCTTCGTGGTTCCAGCATGTGGAAGCGCTTTTCCACCTACGGGGAATCACTGCCGATGAGCCGAAATACTACATGGTCGTAGCGTCCCTCGACCAGCAGACTACACGTCGTGCGATGCAGCTCTTGCGGGCGCCTCCACAAGGCGGGAAATACGACGCGCTCAAACAGCTTCTGCTCCGGAGGTTCAGTTTATCGGACTCGGAGAGAGCAGACAGACTCCTTTCCCTTCCCGGGCTGGGCGACGGCACGGCAGTGGATTTGATGGACAAAATGCTGTCGCTGTTAGGCTCGGATGAAGGCGGATTTCTGTTCCCGCGCATCTTCCTACGCCAGCTACCAGGCCCAGTGCGCGCGGTCTTGGCTAACTCGGCATGTCTGGCGACC
>NW_017805335.1:413372-415708 GCF_001891065.2 Hippocampus comes | reverse complement strand
TGTGTTTATCGGTTTAAAATAAACAGGAATATCATGTTGTAGAAATATTCTTTGTATTTTCTCTGAGAGGCCGGCAATATAAGGTACACAGACACCCCTTCTCTTCTTTTCTCTCTGTTGGTTGGTTTCCTCTCTGTTTGTTTTAATTTTCCTAACTTTGCCAAAGGTCATTTAGGGTAGCTACACCCTGACAATGCCTTCTCGATGTGTTTGACCTCACTCTCTCTCGACTTGGTGTTGGTGGAGATTTGGCTCGCTGTGTTCAAGTGTTCTAATTACACCTAGCTTGTGTTGCAGTGGGTGATTGGAGTTGAAATGCAAATACTGATTTGTGTGCGTGGGTTTTCTGTAGACCTCAACCTTAAGAGTTCTCTAAGCTGACCTTGCAATCCAAAAAGGCCAGTGCGTTGTCTTTTGCGTCTTCTCTGGTGAATTTGATGCTGTCGTCTAGATTATTTATGTGTTCGGTTAATCCCTCAACTTCCGTTGTTTTGATTTTGACAAAGGTGTCATCCACATATCTAAACCAATGGCTTGGTGGGGAACCTTTGTATGAAGACATTGCCAAATTTTCAAATTCTTCCATGTACAAGTTGGCCACAATGGGAGACACAGGGGCTCCCATGGCACATCCAAAGACCTGGTGGTAAAACGTGTCCCTGAATTTGAAGTAAGTTGTGTTGAGGCATATTTCTAACAGTTCACAAATGTGTTCCGGCAAAAGTTTAGTTCTTTCAGCTAGCGTTTTGTCATCTAAAAGTTTTCTTCTAACAGCCTCTACAGCCCTGGCTGTGGGCACCGAGGTGAACAGGGCTGTGACGTCGAAAGAAACGATTGTTTTGTGGCGGACACTAGGACCATGCTTCTCACCCAGCAGGCATACAGTAGGGGGCGTGTTGAGGTGAATGTCTTTGGCGCAATGTTGTAATTGTTTAGATCCACTTGTTGGCAGTCGTGGAATAAAGACATATCTACAATCAATCGTGTGTGCTCCTTTTGACTGCCACAATACTCTTGTTCCTCCCCACGGAAATCTTTAGTAAAAGGCGAAAGATTTATACGGACTGAAGAGAAACAAGAGCGAACTATCAACCTACCGGCTAAACGGGCGATACCATTGCCAGCCATACCATCTTACAGGGACGGTCTTACACTCAAACGTGTCACTTTTATCATTCCACCGCAAATGATACCCCGTGATCTGTATATTGCAATACTTTCATCACATCAAGTCAGTATGAACAAATTCTAATGTGTTGGTGTATGGTTTAGGTTTACATCTTAATAGGAAACTTTTTGGGATACACGTGATTGTGGGTCAAGCAGCGAACACTCAGCCAATCCTCCGCACGGCCGAGTCACTTCATTTGGTAGTTACGCGGTCCAAGTTTGAAGTCAGTTGAGCTGATCGTAGGATTGTAAAAAAATAAAATCAATTTTAAAATGGGAAGAACACGAATATTCAAATCCGCTTGGGTCCAGTTTATACTTTTTCCTGTTGAAAACTACATGTACGAAATCATTTCTATGCATGGCGTTGATGGCAACGCTTGTATCGAGTCAATGCAACTCTCTCAGTGAAACGTCAGTTGAAGGTTATTCATCAACAATTTGTTGATGAAAGAGACATTCTTTGTCTATGCCGGAACATTCAGTGTACGATATGACGTTTATTTTGACAAAGTAAGGAAGCCCCGTTTTGACAGGGTATCAAAAAATTGAGATATACTCTTGCTGTTCCTCCCCACGGAAATCTTTAGTAAAAGGCGAAAGATTTATACGATCTGAAGAGAAACAAGAGTGAACTGTCAACTTACCGGCTAAACGGGCAATACCATTGTTAGCCATACCATCTTACAGGAACGGTTTCACACTCAAATGTGTCGACTTTTTCACTTCACTGCAAATGATGTATGTATATATATATATATATATATATTGCTATACTTTCATCACATCGTCAGTATAAACAAAAGTGTTGGTGTATGGTTTATCATCAAAGTTTTCATAGTTTCAAACTTTTTAGGATACACATGATTGTGGGGCAAGTAGCGAACATTCAGCCATTCCTCCACACGGCCGAGTCACTTTATTTGGTAGTTACTCAGTGCAAATTTGAAGTCAATTGAGCTGTCATGGGATTGTAAAATATTAAAATAATCTTTAAATGGGAAAACACGAATATTCTAAACCCTTTGCGTCTATCTTAAATTTATTCCTGTGGAAAACTGCATGTTCAAAGTGAATTGTTCGATCACATCGCTTGTATGGAGTAGTGATGTGTCGTTCGCGAACGAGCCGGCTCTTGGAGCCGGCTCTTTGAAGTGAACGCCCTG
>NW_017805335.1:399210-413110 GCF_001891065.2 Hippocampus comes | reverse complement strand
AAAATGGATAGGCAACGCAGTGAAATTTGGACTGATTTCAACTGAATTGATAGTTCAAAGGCAGCGTGTAGACTGTGCAAGGTTAAAATGTCCAATATCAAATTTTAATTTATAATTTGTTGTGTGGTAATCAAAGCTTACTTATGTTGTTTTACTGTAAATATTTAAACACTTATAAATATGCACAATCAGAGATTGGAACTTTTTGTTGACCTTGTTTTGAGATGGGTCTTTGTTTTTGTACTTTGTAATTTATTTTTTTGTAGCACTCCATGTTGTACGCCATGTTGAGTATGTTCAGAAGAATATAAAGCCATATAAATAATAAATATTTGATATACTGTATATTTTTTACATTCGTAATTCATTTTACACATAATTTTACATTATTTTTGGGAGTAAACTAATTTAAGCAACAAAAAAACTGAGGAGCCATTTGGGAGCCGAAAGAGCCGGCTCTTTTTAGGGAGCCGAGCCAAAAGAACCGGCTCCCTAAAAGGAGCCGGAATTCCCATCACTAGTATGGAGTTCACTTTCTTACAGAATGAGACGGAAGCCGAGAGTAGTCCTGCACATTTCATTTGATTAATCGCTACATTTGTTTTGACAAATTAAGAAAGCTCCGCTTTCGCAGAGCATCAAAAAATTGAGATAAACTCTTGTTGTTCCTCCCCACGGAAATCTTTAGTAAAAGGCGAAAGATTTTTACGATCTGAAAAGAAACAAGAGTGAACTGGCGAACGACGGCCGAAACGCGCTATCCAATTGCCAGCCATACGATTTTACATGACGGTCTCACACTCAAATGTGTCACATTTATTTTTCCACTGAAAATGATAACCCGTGAAATGTGTACGTGCTATACTCTCATTACATCTCATTCCAGCTAGACGGTACAAACAATGCTCTTTATAGGAAACTTTATTTTGATACAAAGGATTGTGGGTAAAGCAGCGAACACTCTCAGCCAATCGTAGGCACGGCCGAGTCACTTCATTTGGAAGTTACTACGTCCTAGTTTGATGTCAATTGGGCTCATCGTGAGACTGAAAAAAAGAACTATTAAAAACACATTTTTAAAATGGAGAAAAACACGAATAGCATTTCACGCATTGCCTTAGACGCAACGCTTATGACAGCCAATCACAAACCTCAAAGTTGGTAACAAAAAATATATCTTCATCACCGGAAATAAACACGATCCGGCAAAAACAAGCGGCACCGTAAACCGTGAGAGGTGCTGTCTGAAGTTGGTTTTTTTTTTTGTTACTTTTTTTAACCAATCGGACTCCAGGTTCACCACCCTTGGCATGCATACAGCCTTGGAATGACGTCGCCGGTTTTTCTGTCCTATAATTGGTTGATCAAAGCTGACGTGTCCTCTCAATGTACAGCCAATCATATTGCAGTGGGGCGTGTCCAAATAAAGCTTTCATGAATCACATTGAAACACATGGCGCAAATGTCTTTAAAGAGGATTACGTCATTTCCTTGAAGCATCAGTTACAGTGACCTCTACTGGCGAAAAGGAAGTCAGCTTACTTGTGTGTGAGTGCGTCTATCTCTCTCTCGCTCTCTCTCTCTCTCTCTCTCTCTCTCTCTCTCTCTCTCTCTCTCTGAAAATTACTTCCCATGGTTGCCAGGTGTTATGTCATTTTTCAAGGTCATTTCCAGAGTTCTTGAATTAGGAAATATGTTTCTAAAGCTAGACTTTCAGGGGTCATCTCCATAATTCTTCAAATTACTTTCTGGTCCTTTTAGATGAGTGTGAGCAGGAGTGTGTCCTCTAAGTGACAGTTGTAATCTTACAGCTGACTTCCTGTCATTGTACCATCTCGAGTTAAGACTATACTTTCAGGTATCGTTTCTATAGTGCTTGACTTGAGAAATGGTTTTCTAAAGTGTTTGGTCTCGCTAACTACGATGATGAGATGTGATATTCCTTCCTGAGCATGAAGCTGGCAGAAAGCGTATGATTATATGGACAATGTCCATAAATCAGTGTGGCAAACTTCTCTGTAACATTAGTGGTTAGGTGTCGGCTGCCCAAAAATGGCCATAAATTGTTGAAGTTCTCATCCTGCTTAATGTTGTTAAATTTTTAATCTAACTCTTCTAGTTCAGGATGGTCAGGACTCATTAACACAATGTTGGTCATGTTTAATACTTAAGATTGCAAATATGTATGTGTGTTATGTTTAGTTTAGCAAAACCAATGACAAAGCGACATAAATATCTTCATTTTTTGACCAATCATGAGCTGGTTCATTTTGATGAGTGTGAGCAAAAGTGCGTCCTCTGAGTGACAGTGGTAGTCTTCCAGGTGACTTCCTGTCATTGCGCCATCTTTAGTTAAGACTATACTTTCAGGGATCATTTCTATAGTTCTTGACTTGAGAAATGTGTTTCTAAAGTGTTTGGTCTCGCCAACTACGATGATGAGATGCGATATTCCTTCCTGAGCATGAAGCTGGCAGAAAGCAATGATTGTATCATATATCTTCTGCCCTTGATGATTGTTCACTGCTCTGTTGTGGAGCATTGATGGAAGGAATATGTTCAGAGTAGTTAGTCAACTGGTTTCAGTAAACTCTTGTAAAAATAAAAGAGCGCTGGCATTTTGCTTGTGTGATGACTCACGGCTGTTTATTAATTATTCCACCAAATGTCTGATTGTAAATGACCACTGTTGAGATGCTATCAGCCATCTGGTTAGCTTGAGGCAGGATTGCAAACTTTTCCGTAACATGAGTCTGATTAGCTGTTGGCTGCCCAAAAATGGCCATAAGTTGTTGAAGTTCTCATCCTGCTTAATGTTCTATTTTTAAAACCAACTCTTCTAGTTCAAGATGGTCATGACTCGTTAACACAAAACAACCCCTCAGATTTCTCCACAACCCATTATTTGATATGCTTAGTTCTTGGTGCGCTGTTCTCACGTTGAAGTGGCCATTCCAACCAAAGTCGGCATTTTGACCTGGCCGACCAATGCTGTTGGGTGCCCTTGCCAATCGTGACTTTTTTCCCCTCCCCAGTCTGCTCAGACAACACCTGAAAATGTTGGTCATGTTTACGACTGAAGATCGCAAATATGTACGTGTGTTATGTTCTTTAACAAAACTAATGACAAAGCGACATAAATATCTTCATTTTTTGACCAATCATGAGCTAGTTCGTTTTGATGAGTGTGAGCAAAAGTGTGTCCTCTGAGTGACATTGGTAGTCTTCCAGGTGACTTCCTGTCATTGCACCATGTTTCATTAAGACTATACTTTCAGGGATCATTTCTATAGTTCTTGACTTGAGAAATGTGTTTCTAAAGTGTTTGGTCTCGCCAACTACGATGATGAGATGCGATATTCTTTTCTGAGCATGAAGCTGGCTGAAAGTAAGGAATGTATCCTATGCTTTCTGCTATTGATGATTGTTCTTTGCTCCATCACAGAGCATTGATGGAAAGAATATGGTCAGAGTAGTTAAAGCAATAATTAATGTCTTGCTATGCACTCAACTAAGATTAAAAATGTGTTGTCTTATATTGTTTTGTCATTTTGTTAACTTTTCTTTTGATGGCGGTGCGGGCACCCGCAGCGGCTCCTCTTGTATGTTGTGAGAGGGGAAGAAATTTCATCAATAAAGTTTTACTTGACTACTTAACTTGAAGAGAGAAAGTAGATTATACTCTCAATTGGTTAATATTCAGATACAGATCACAAACAGGAAATCCGGCATTCATGGAGCTAAGACTATCTTGAATGATCCTTTCTTTAATTCTTGACTTGAGAAATGTGTTTCTTAAATGTGTGGTCTTGCTAAGTTCGATGAGACAAAACACAGTGGTACCTCTACTTACGAACGTCTCTTCATACTAAATTTTCAAGTTACGAAACGCCTCAACAGGAAAAAAAATTGCATCTTGTTACGAAAGAAATTTCAAGATCCGAAAGGTAAAAACACAGTTTGGGCCGCTAATCGCAGCTCCGAGTTTCCTGAACGTAACATACTTATAGCTGATCTGTCATTGGCTGTTACCGAGCATCTTCCTGGGCATCCCATTGGCGAAGAGAGACCTCTACTGTATGTTTCTATGCGTGTAGATAAAGAGATAGATAGATCTGTGTCTATGCAGCATCCTCGTCATTCGCCCCTCGGGCCATGAGGCGTTCTGATAGTTTTACGTAAATTTGAAAAAACTATTCACCAGTCAGGCGATCACTCTGGAGCCTATCCCAACAACACCCTTGACTGGTCGCAAGTCAGTCAGAGGGCACGTATCAAGACAATTACCATTCACACCCACATCCACGCCGTCACTAAGTGGGAACCAATCCCACACTGTCTGCACACAAGTCAGGCATGTATGTTATGTCATTTCCTGCATGTGTCTCAAAATTAGGCATGACAGCACATTTGATTCACCATGATATATAGTATGCAGGGGTGTTTAGTCATTTGCAGGCCAGTCTGGTTAACTTGGTTTAAAACTAATTAGGGTTCCAAATTGGTTAGATAGAACCTAGTTTAACCATTTCATACACCCTGTCACCTGATAAGCTGTCCCCTGAAAGGGTTCAAACACAACTTTGAAATTCTAATCACATTTTGAAAACGTACCCCTGAGAGGGAGAATGCAATGCCTGTGATGACGGAGTGTCTGTAGACCATTGAAGAGAAATTCTTTAGGGTTGAAGACACGAAACTGCGTAGGAGTGTAAAAATCTGGATATCAGCGATGGGCTTTAAGACAACGTCTCATGTTGAATTTTACCAAGTTAGGCAGCCCCGCTTTCGCAGAGCATCAAAAAATTGAGAGAAACTCTTGTTGTTCCTCCCCACGGAAATCTTTAGTAAAAGGCGAAAGATTTATACGATCTGAAGAGAAACAAGAGTGAACTGTCAACCTACCGGCTAAACGGGCGATACCATTGCCAGCCATACCATTTTACGGGGACGGTCTTACACTCAAATGTGTCACTTTTATCATTCCACTGCAAATTATATAACCCGTGATATGTATACTGTATTGTAATACTTTCATCACATAAAGTCAGTATAAACAAATACTAATGTGTTGGGGTATAGTTTACATCTTAATAGTAAGCTTCTTTGGATACACGTTTGTGGGTAAAGCAGCGAACACTCAGCCAATCGTCGACACGACCGTTTACTAGGTCCAATGGATTCTTTTTCCGACTGAATACTGCACGCACAAAATAATTCTAACACCTGTCTTCAATCGCAGCGCTTAAGCCAGTCAATCACGGACCTCTCTTTAAAATGGGCGAGATACGTCCGATTAAACGTAACTTAAAAATTTGAGAAGGGTCTTCTATGAGGGGAGACACGTAGCGAACAATATCCCTGTGGTACATTTAACTACTGTAACAATACACCAATTTTAACTTTAACAAGGCAAGGAAGCTCCGCTTTCACAGAGCATCAAAAAATTTAGATAAACTCTTGCTGTTTCTCCACACGGAAATCTTTAGTAAAAGGCGAAAGATTTATACGATCTGAAGAGAAACAAGAGTGAACTGTCTACCAATATGTGAAACGGGCTATACCATTGCCAGCCATACCATCTTACAGGGACGGTCTTACGCTCAAATGTGTCGCCTTTGTCATTCCACTGCAAATGATACCCCGTGATATGTTTATTGCAATACTTTCATCACATCAAGTCAGTATAAACAAATACTGTACTAATGTGCGGGTGTACGGTTTACAGCTTAGAAACCTTTTGGGGATACACATGATTGTGGGTAAAGCAGCTAACACCCAGCCAATCTTCCACACGGCCGAGTCATTTCATTTGGTAATTACTAGGTCCTAATTTGATGTCAGTTGAGCTGATCATGGGATTGTAAAAAAATAAAATAAATTCAGTTTTAAAATAGGAAAAACACGAATATCCAAATCCGCTTGGGTCCAGTTCATACTTTTTTCTGTTGAAAACTGCATTTCCTTCAATCGCAACGTTTATATCGAGCCAATCGCAAATCTCTCTTCCATTGTGTGTGAAACGTCAGTTAAAAAAGGTTATTCATCAACAATTTGTTGAAGAAAGAGATTCTCTCTTCTTATTCCAGGACGTTCAGTGTAGGATATGACATTTATTTTGACAACGTAAGGAAGCCCCGTTTTGACAGGGCATCAAAAAATTGAGATAGACTCTTGTTGTTCCTCCCCACGGAAATCTTTAGTAAAAGGCGAAAGATTTATACGATTTGAAGAGAAACAAGAGTTAACTGCTAACCACCCAGCTAAACGGGCGATACCATTGCCAGCCATACCATCTTACAGGGACGGTCTTACACTCAAATGTGTCACCATTATCATTCCACTGCAAATGATACCCCGTGATATGTGTATTGCTATACTTTCATCACATCAGGTCAGTATAAACAAATACTGTGTTGGTGTAAAGTTTACATCTTAATAAGAAACTTTTTGGGATACACATGATTGTGGGTCAAGCAGCAAACACCGAGCCAATCCTCCGCACGGCCGAGTCTCTTCATCATTTGGTAGTTACTGGGTCCAAGTTTGAAGTCATTTGAGCTGATCGTGGGATTGCAAAAAAATTAAAATAAAATTTAAAATGGTAAAAACACGAATATTCAAAGCCCATCATGAGTTTTTTTTATCATTCACTGAAAACTGCATATATAAAGTGATTTGTATGTATGCATTCATTCGATCACATTGCTTGTATGAAGCCCATCATGAATTTTTTTTATCATTCAAGGATGAAAGGAAATCAACATCAGCTATCGCCGGGGACGGTCTTACACTCAAATGTCAAATCTCACCTTTATCATTCCACTGCAAATAAGATAAGATAATGATATAACCCGTGATATGTTTACTGTAATAGTTTCATCACATCAAGTCAGTATAAACAAATACTATGTTGGTGTATGGTTTATATCTTCATAGGAAACTTCTTTGGATAGATGTTTATGGGTAAAGCAGCGAACATTCAGCCAATCGTCGACACGGCCGTTTAACTAGGTCCAATGGACTCTTTTTCCGACCAAATACTATATGGAGCAAACAATTTTGACGACCGTCTTCGATCACAACGTCTGAGCCAATCAATCACGGGCCTTTCTTTGGGACGGGTGAACACATCCAATTGAAATAATCTACTTAAATTGAGAAAAATATTCTGTTACGGAGAAACACATAGCGATGACAATTCTCTAAATAAGTCCAACCACTGAATTGTGACTTCTTTAACTTTAACAAGACAGAGAAGCTCCGCTTTCGCAGAGCATCAAAAAATTGAGATAGACTCTTGTTGTTCCTCCCCACGGAAATCTTTAGTAAAAGGCGAAAGATTTATACGATCTGAAGAGAAACAAGAGTGAACTGGCGAACGACGGGCGAAACGCGCTATACAATTGCCAGCCATACCATTTTACATGACGGTCTCACACTCAAATGTGTCACCTTTATTTTTCCAATGCAAATGATAACCCGTGATATGTATATTGCTATACTCCCATAACATCAAGTCAGTATAAACAAATACTAACGTGATGGTGTGTGGTTTACAACTTAATAGGAAACTTTATTTTGGTACAAAGGATTGTGGGTAAACCCGCGAACATCCGTTTAGCGAGAAACGTCAGTCGAAGGCAGCCAATGACAAACATCCGAGGGAGGGAATAACGAGTGATACAATGCACGTGGAATTTAGGCGAAAATTACCCATCATGGATTTATATCTGTTTCATAGAATAGAATAGTTATTTTAATCACCTGAAATAAACACGACACGACAAACAATTTCGTAATATGTGAGAGGTGCTACTTGAAACATTTTTTTTTTACCAATTATATTCCAGGTTCACCACACTCGGCCTGTACGCAAGCTTGGAATGATGTCGACGTTCTTTCTGTCCACTGATTGGTTGATCTGAGCTAAGGTTTCCTCACAATGTACAGTCAATAATATTGCAGTGGGGCGTGTCCTACCGTGTTGGACATTCTTAAAACCTGCGCAAATAAAGCTTTCGTGAAGCACGTTGAATCACTCATGTACCCACAATCCTTTGCGCCAACAATGTCTACAAGGAAGTTAGCGAACCACATTTGTGTATCAATCTTTCAATGTCTCACGAGACATTGAAGCGAGTTTCTATAACATGCTTGATATTTTTCGCCTCGCAAGTAAAAAAAAAAAAAAACTGGGAAAACAACAACAAAACCGTCACCGTGTACGTTTTGTTTTGGCTTCCCTCTTAGGTCGAAGTACTGATGGCTGTTGGATGTGTACTGCTCGTGTTTCCGATTTTGTTTAATTTTCTGTGTGCCGGCCATGTACAAGAGAGGTGTTGTCTTTCAAAATCAATGTTGAATATCCATTATTATATTATTTGATTGTTGAAAAGCAACGTTCATTAAATAAATAAGACACCGCCCGCCCATGACATGCGGTCATAGACCAATTATACTGCCTATTGTTTAAACAAAATTGAGCTTTAACACCACGAGGAAGGCATGGGGAGACTTACACAACTCATGCACCCCCCAGGGACGTGAGAGTAAAGGGTTCGGAGAGGAAAACAGTTTAATCGCAAGTCGATGTTCAGAACCTCATTCGAATATTTGACTCAATTTAGTGAATAAATGAAGTTGGTTTTAACCTACGAACTTGAGCGAACTACTCTGAACATACTCCATCCCTCAATGCTCCAAAGTGAAGCAGCGAACGTTCATCAATGTCATAGAACTTATGAATAAATTCATTATTCTATGCCAGCTTCACGCTCAGGAAGGAGTATCGTACCTCATCATCGTAGTTGGCGAGACCAATCACTTTAGAAACACATTTCTCAAGTTAAGAACTATAGAAATGATCCCTGAAAGTATAGTCTTAACTCCACAACGGGCGACGACGGGAAGTCATCTGTGCAAGTACTGTTTTTACCCAGAGGGCAAACTTGGAGGACCTTTTGTCCAAACTCAGTACGTCACGACAAGTAGAGACAACATTGACGAAAAGCCAATACACATTCGATTTGGACGACTTCAAATAATTTAAATGTAGTTTATGTTACCAATCTACGTGTCCCAGAATGCTTTGCGCCATCTGGTTTGCTATAGTTCGTTTTTTAAAACGAAATTATGTATTTTAAAAGAGTAAAGTTAAACCAAAATGTTAGTGGAAATTAAAATTTAAAAATACATAAAAGGTTATCTTGAGTTTATGAGCACTGGTGGTTTAAATTTACGTTTCTACGTGAAAGGACCAAAACTACTGTACGTCGTTATTAAGTTCCGGCAGAAAGTCTGAAAGTGTACTAGTTCCGCAACAATCAAGTAGCGTATTACAAATGTCATTCAAATTAAAAACGTTTACCACCCCAAACTAAGTAAGCAAATTCTTATAACCCAACCACGCAACGCTTAAACGAAGCAGAATATGACTTTTAATGTCAAATCGGAGACACAATTTGACTTTCCCCAGGCCGTTTGAGTGCTGAGCCTAACTAGCAGTTAGTTTCTATGCCACTTGAAGGCAGCATTTTGACATTGCGCTTCCAGTAATTACCATTTATTTAGTGTTTACATAATTAGATATCTAATTAATAGTGCTTTAATATTGTTCATGGACGAAAATAATGCAAGGAAGTTTTCTTACGCACAAGCAACAACACGCCCAAGACAACGAATTAACATGAAGACAGTATAATATAAAAATATACAATAAAGTAATTGTTTGAATTAGCAAAGCTAGCAGTAACACCTGTAGTGCTAACCTCGTGAGGTACTTTTAGTTTTACGCAGGTTGTTCGACAAATATAAACTTACCAGTATATTGCATACGGAAGAATGGACCATGTTAACTCTCCACGAATGCAAATTAAAAAATTTGAGTTAAAAAATCTTGGCATAGTCCATCATTTTCAAGTACAATACGCGGTTTCGCAAAGGTGTTCATTGCGCACGCGCTGAGCAAATATAGCCCTTTTACGTCATTACCAAAAAACGTATGTAATAGATGAATTAAAAAAAATTCTCACACTTAAAACTACGTTTGTTTGATATTTAATTTATATGTGTAAATATAAATATATAAGAACATATCCTCCAATTCTAGAATTACTCAGTCCAGAACTTGCAGGCAAAGCCAAGCAACCCCCCAAAATTACATGTCTTTATTTGTCCCTCCTCATGTTGACCAACGTGTATATCAAATATAAAGGATAAAATAAGATTTGGTTATTTTTGTCTTACCGTAATATGCACAATCACCATGGAATCCAATACAATATTGAATGCCAAATCCTACCTTTACCCAAGATAATAGCGAATACTCATTTGATTGACGTTGACATTATTTGATTAAAATTTATTTAATTGTGTACTAAGATTTTTACACGGTACAATATTTGGTGTACTACTGTTGTGGGCCAGAATCTATGCCAGGTTCCCACCGGTGTGATGTGAAACACATGCACATTGGTGGTAAAAAGTGGCATTGCATATACCGTAGCAAGATTCGATGTTTTATTAGGCAGTATTGCATTGCGTGCGAAGAAAATCCAATAGTAACAAAAATCCATTCTTCCATTTTCTACAACGGCTTGTCCTCAATCCTCATTAGGGTCACGGGTGAGCTTGAATTTATCCCGAATGGCTTGGGACGAGAGTTCACCCTGGACTGGTAGCCAGCTGATCGCACAGCACATGTAGACATCTATTCATACATCTTCATCGATGGACAATTAAGTCTCCACTTAACCAAACATGGATGTTTATGGAATGTGGGAGGAAGCACACACAAGCATCGGGAGAATAAACTCCACACAGGGGTCGAGTTGAGACAGTACCTCAGACAGAAACAAGTATGAACCCCTTCATGCACCCTGTAACCCGCATAACATAAACTGTCCACCGGAGTAGCCGCTGTCTCTGAAAGGGTTAACAAATCATCACCATACCAAATATTTGGATTGGCTTAATTAACTAGCGCTTCAGACAACACGTGTCCACCATCAACATCTAAGAAGGTCACAACTAGGTTGTTTATTTTATGATAACTGATACAGGATAAATGTTATACATTCTATTTTAACACTGAGATTTTTGCTTTTTATTTTCAATGTCAGTATGCAAAACAAAAAAGGGGGGATCAAACAACATAAAGAAAACATTCAGTGGAATCAAGATACATAATTTCTTCAGTATGAAATCAATCAACTTGCAGGACTCCTTGTTGCCTCGCTGATAATGTGCTTAGGTACGATACCAAAAAAAAGGGGGGAGGGGGTTAATGCAAACATCAAGAGTTGGCCAACAGCAAACACTGTAAAGAACCACATGATATTCAAATGGTGTTAATGCATACTGTATATAGAAAAAAATACATATGCACATACTTGTCATAATGAAGTACAGGATACACAAACATACATACATACACGTGTTTATACCATGATATCCTTTGTAGAAACGCGCATTTAATCCACCAACAAGCAGAAGGCTATCTGGCTATACAAGCTAAAAACTACACAAGACTTAAAAAAAGAAAAGAAAAATGAAACAGACATTCACATTTCTGAAACTTTTCCATTATGTGGTCAAGTCTTGTTGACTTAGTGCCAGATGATACTGCTGATGCTGAGTGAAAGGGTTTTTGGGAAGGTTGGAGGGGGTCTCATGGCTCCGTGGGTCCACACTAGTTTATGACCTTTTTCTCCCAACATACTCACTCTGCACGAGGGAGTGAACACGTGGGTGACGGTACACAAGTACTGCAAATGTTTATTTAATGTAAGGATGTCCATGCATGTAACCTCTGTGTATGTGCACGCACACCCGCGCGAGAGTGTCCTCTTAAGGCGAGGCGGGGGCTTTGCTTCCGCTGTAATGAACACGGTATCTGTTGACCGCCTGCCCCTTGAGCTCCGTGGACAGGCAGGTGGTCTTGCAGGGGATCATGTCCTCCTCGTCCTCTCCCATGAGCCACTTGTGCACACCGCGCTCGGCCGAGGCTGTCACGTGCTCGGCCCGCCAGCCCTGGTGCCACTTGGCCAAGCGCTCGTGCTGGCTCGCCGCCACTCTGTGCTGAGACTGGGACAGGAAAGACGGGCCACATAATTTAAAGCAGTCGATCTCAAACAGGGTTGGTGAAATTTCCGGCAAATTCATACCTCTCCAATTCCAACTAACTGGCCCAAAATGTATTATTTATTTACTACAAATAAGTTATTTTTGTTGCTGTACTGTATCCATGCCAGCAATGTATAGTGACAGCTGAATGCTCTTCCACTAGATGGCGGAATTAACCTGTGTATACTTGCTAGCATATAACAAAGATTTTACACCAATTTGTGAGCAAATTGAGACAAAATGAGCATTTGACAGATTTTTCTGTTTTACTACCTTAAGGGACTCAGAGTGCTTCAACAGTCTGATCATTCACCTACTGATGCTGCACGAATTACATAAAAATGCATAATCGGCCATCACAATTTGTCACAGGTTTAATAAATCACTTTGTGCAAACTAAATTAACCTAAGTATTTGAATATACAGTACTCTTCCCAGAATGCACAAAATGAACTGCACAGCAATTTAACAGATGGATTCCTGAATGAACCCGGTTAACTATTACCTATTTATAGAGCCCTTTTAATAAAATAAATACATAAAAATAACAACACCTCCACATATCTTAAGCTTGCAATCAAGTTGGTGCCCATTTTTGCAGGCGCAAACCTCTCTGAAAACGTGGCCCTTGGAGAGCAGCCGAGAAAGAAGACTTCCACCCTACCTTCCTGGCCTTGACCAGCGCTCCTCTGCGGTACATGTAGTCTTCAGAGTTCATGACAAACACCATCTTGTGAGTGTTGAGCTTGAAGCGACAGTCCAGGCTGCCGGCGTTTTCCACGCCGAGTTGCCGGTGCCACTCTCGCCTGCAGCGCATCGCCTCCACCTGGCGTACCTGCCAACGCCGGAAACGGCGAAGGTTCCTATCCAAAACCAACATGTGTTAACCTTTTCTCATGCGGGCACTTCAACAACAGAACAGGTAAAAACTATATGGCCCCAAGAGGGTCTTGAAGAGCATGGACGGTGATATCAAACAAACATAAAAACAGACAGAAATAAAAACAAAGACCACAAAAATAAAACCGACACAAAAATAAAGCCACAACAAAAACACACAGGCATCTCACTACAGTTGAAAAGCAAAGATCCCGTTTTTGTGTAACCCTGCTGACTAGCTAACAAACAATGTCACCCCGAACATTGGCTTCTAACATCAAACAAAATGCCATGATTTTTATTTTGTTATAGAAGAATTTTATTGCCATTATCAGAGATGAAAGTGGACTTTTCTGAAAATTCCGGAAAAAATAAATAAATAAATGTGTGTGTGTGTGTGCGCGCGCGCACACACACACACACACACACTTTTGTTGTATTTCAATCCAATTATCAGAGATGAAAGTGGACTTTTCTGAAAATTCCGGAAAAAATAAATAAATAAATGTGTGTGTGTGTGTGTGTGTGTGTGTGTGTGTGTGTGCGCGCGCGCACGCACGCACGCACTTGGCCGATCAAGCATGAATTAGTTTATACAAAACGCTATTCAAATACTCGACATTCAATGATTAATCTTCCTTTTGAGTGCACACGTGTACCCTTTGTGGCTTCCGTTCGGGCCGAAATTTCAAAATCTCCAAGATATGGCGAGGCCATGAGAATGCGAGGCGAGGGTATTACTGTTGTGGCGACTCCACTCAAGCTAAGCGAGCCTCAGCAGTAGATAGTCCGCTGCTCTCCGCTGTGCGGGTTTCAGCGCGAACATGTACGCAAGCGCGTCTTTTGATTTCAACCAATCAGCGCCGACGCAAATGACGTCACACACGACAACAGC
>NW_017805335.1:314983-398792 GCF_001891065.2 Hippocampus comes | reverse complement strand
TTAGCGGGTGTGTTTATAAAGAGACGAAAATTGTTTGGGGACTATCCCCCACGTTCTAGTTGAGATGGTATAACCCAAGAGGCAAAATGACGCTTGCTACTGTTGTTGCGAGTTGCCATTCGTTCTACTAAACCATTAGTCAAACGCCATTATGCCTTCTGTCGTTATTACACAAACAAAAATCTCTTTACTGTTACTAGTGTTAGTGCCTCAATATGGCTAAGCTCGTGAAAGCAATACAACGAACTCAAACGCGTCTTCGTTCAATGTTGTCAACAAATATCCGGATTATGCAAATTTTCCTCAATTCTCCGGAGAAATTTTCATAAAAATTTGAAAAACCCGGAATTCCGGGAAAATCCGGAGGACTTTCATCTCTGCATTATTTTATTATTTTTACCTCTTATAAATCCCTGGGGTTATTTAATTTTTTTCACTTGAATGACAGTTAACAATGTGAAATCTCTTCTTCTGTGTACCTCAAACATTGCCTGTAGAGTTAATAAAGGTTTTATGATGGTAACTATGTGTCCTTGGAAGAGATTGAGACTTTTCCATTATTTTATAAAAGGGAAAAAATGCCTTCAAAACATTGGGGGAAAAAAATCTATGGTCAACCAGCATACGAGAACAGATTGTGTCTTTATAAATCCCTGGGGTTATTTAATTTTTTTCACTTGAATGACAGTTAACAATGTGAAATCTCTTCTTCTGTGTACCTCAAACATTGCCTGTAGAGTTAATAAAGGTTTTATGATGGTAACTATGTGTCCTTGGAAGAGATTGAGACTTTTCCATTATTTTATAAAAGGGAAAAAATGCCTTCAAAACATTGGGGGAAAAAAATCTATGGTCAACCAGCATACGAGAACAGATTGTGTCTGAAATGTCACCAAGTATAAAACCGAACAAGTGTGAGTTGAAGTGGCTTACCGTGGAAGAAAGACGGGTTTGAAAAAGTAGCCGTCTGCTTGTGAACACAGACTAGACTCAGTTCCAACAAACTGCTCCATGTAGCTGGACAAGCACTGAAATAACATAAATGACATGATTTCATTGGACCAATCACACGCCTTGATGTTATGCTTTAAAAATGTATCTAATCCATTTACTTGAATGTCCAAGGGGTCATCAGTCTGGGCCTCCTCAGTGTCCTGCAACTCAATGGTCATTGTCACGTGACCCTTGTTTTGAATAAACATCACCTGATGGAGTAAAAGGCAGATATCAAACCATTTGCTTCAGTTTTGTAAAAATGGAATGAGAAGAAGTTAGAGCCATTAAACGTTCCCCAGTGAATAAAGAACTACATCCACCCATTTTCTTCACTGCTTATCCTCATTAGAATCGCGAAGCACATCGTGTAGAAACAAACTACCGTTTTTGGAATGTGGGAGGAAGCCACAGAGTACTCAGGAAAAACGCACACAAGTACGGGGAGAACATGTAAATTCCACACAGGAAGGCCGCAGCCAGATATGGAACTTCAACAGACACATAAATGACTGGACTAATAATTGGCTCCTCGAAGCTGAAGCCAGAGGGCTGCCATCTTACGTTGCCATCTATCCATTTTCTAATCCACATATCCTCACAAGGGTCGTAGGCGTGATGGAGCCTATTCCAGCCATCTTTGCGCAGTAGGCGGGGTACGGCCTGAACTGGTTGCCAGCCAATCGCAGAGCACACAGACGAATAACCATCCGCACTCACACCCACAACGAGGGACAATTTAGAGTGTGAAAAAGACATCCATGAACTAAAAATAAATCCTACATTTGGAATACACAATTTCACCGGTTTGAAAAAGCTTCCAATCACGTGTGTATGCATATTGTATAAAATGCATGATTAAATCGGACAAACATTCATTTTAATGCTTAATGTAACCCCTTGAAAGCTCATACTCAGCAGTTGACAGGGCCTATGAGTACAAGGCTGTCATATTTCACCAAACTGGAAATAGGTAAACGCCATTATCCACAACGGATATGATGTCAAGATGGTATGTGCATAGAGCCCTCTGCAGGTCACTACATCGGGTACAGCTGTACAATGATGCGGTCAAGTGCTTTTTCAACATTTCTGCTATTATGCCTTTGTTAGAATATATTCCGTTCTGATCAACTCTGACCTTGAAACAGTTCTCCTCAGCCATGGCTCTCTCAGCCTTCCACTGGTAGCTTGTCTCCCAGGCGGCTCGCACGCACTGGGAAGACAGGTTCCCCCCGGCAGCGCCCCTCTTCCTCTCAGCCAGATACAGATCGACCACTTGCAGACACACCTCGTCGCTCACCAGGTGCTGGAGCTAGACTCGCATAAAGAGTTCATGTTAAGATGTGGAGAGCATCCCACCGATAGTAAGAGTGCAGTATGTGCGACTTGGCCTACCTGCCGGATGATATTGTTGATGACCTTGTCGATGGTAAAGCCGATGTAGGCGTGAATGGTGAACATCTCCCGCAGTGTGTCCTCGTACTGAGTCGAGTCAAGGTTGCCGTCCAGCAGGCTGCGAACCATGTCCAAGAAGGCCGGATAGTACTCTTCTAACTCCACCTCACCTGCGCACGCACGCACGCACGCACACACACACACACACACACACACACACACACACACACAAGTATGCGACATCAGCAAATGTTTGCATCACCTGTAGTTTCAACTAGGGATCAGTAAGTGTAATATCATCCTGTAGAAGGGCATGTATTTGTACCGTAGTTATCGATACAAAGGAAGTCACGTTCTTTAATTGATGTTTTTGTTCATAAGTAGGGAAACTTCTGAACATTGCAAGGGCATTTTTGCCTTGGACGATGCAGTCTACCATTTGGTCCGCAGTCGAATTAAAGTGAAGGCGTGAAAGTAGGACTGGATGGCGCAAAAGTGGTTAGCACCTCTGTCTAACAATCTGAGAGGTCCCGGGTTGAAATTGTGGCTCTAGCATAATGCTTATGTTCTCCCATGTTTGCATGGGCTTCGTCCCACATTTCGAATTGTCCTATGGACAATTGAGAATCTTCCATTAATTTAACAAACATGCTTTTTAATGTGTGAAAAAGCGGAGTACCGCCCACCCAAAAAAATAGATATGCTCATAACTTACTTGGCTGTTTGAGACGCAGCTCCATGGCAAGGTCGCATGCCTTTTCCCGCCTCCCTTCGGCCACGAGCAGCCGCTCCCTGCTCTGCTCGGCGCGGTGCTCCAGCAGCTGCCGCTCGGCCTGCCGATACACCCGCAGCAAGCGCGAGCACAGAGTCTGGTGCAGCCGCAGGAAGAAGTACCAGTTGTTGTTGACGAAGAACAGGTTGTAGACATCGTCCAGATCCTTCAGGTGCTCTGCTTCGGGGTCACGCAGGTCCACCTTCTCAGCAGTGGCGCCCGAACTGGCCTCCATGGGTGTGGATCCAGGGATAGATGTGGTGGTGGTGGTCAACGTTTGACTGGTGCTGCCAGGAGGGCCGCAAGCCTCTGTGTCGGGTGGTTGGGACGGGCTGCAGCGCCTTCTTCTGGATTCGTTGTTTAGTTGCTGCTGGTTTTGAGCAGGGGCTTGACCTTGGGCTGGTTGAGCTTGAGACTGACTACTGGTTGCTGCTGCTCCGGCTGCATCACAAGTGTTAGCATTTGTTGTTGTTGTTGGTGGTGGTTGTGGTGCTGCTGCAGTTGCCGTCATTGCTGACGCTGCCCCGCTCGCTCCTCGTTCTCCTCCGTCCTCAGGGTCCGCTTCCTCGTCAGTCCAGTCTTCCGTGTCGCTGAGCTCACCGCGGCGCGAGAAGAACAAGTCAGGGACGAAGTGCTGGATGATGCGCTTGATGTGGTCCTTGTCGTCTTTGTGAATGGCGGGCTGGCGTTTGACGTGGTAGATGATGAGTGCGGCGGCGTCCTCCAGGACCTGTTTGTCCTCATACGTAAACACCATGTGAGGCTCGCTGGCCGACGGCGCACTGGAGCCGTTGCGGGCCTGCTGGCCTACCCCTCCCTCTTCTGTGCTCTGCTCCTGTCGCTAAAACACAAGCATGAAGAAGAGCTTTAAACAGGCTGGATCAACCCTCACAGCAATATTTATCCCTAAATGAGCATTACGTGAAGCTATTTTGCCAAGCAGAAATATAAGAAGAGAGAAGTTGATTTGCTTTTTGTAGTCTCATCATTCAGTCTCATTGCCTGACAATTTGGATTCTTGAATATTATTCTCTGCGATTGGCTGGCAACCAGTTCAGGGGTGTACCCCGCCTACTTCCCAAAGACAGCTGGGATAGGCTGCAGCATGCCCGCGACCCTCGTGAGGATAAGCGGATTAGAAAATGGTTGGATGGATGAATATTATTCTTGTGTGATGCTACGTTCCACTTTGCTGCTAAAAAGCCTCGATTTGCCCATTGCGGGAATTATGAAAGGCTCATTCTTTTGTTTTCTGTGTATATTATGCCAAGGTGAAGGAATTCAGCAATCTCGAGGGATGAGAATCTTTGTTTGGTCAAACACACAGCAGCTGCCTCAAATGCATTACACGTACAAAATTACTCATACAAAATTCAAAAATGACTTTCAGGCAAATTATGCTGCTGGCCTCCGAAAACAGGACAAGTTGGTAACACAATAACGCATGGGTGTAAATGGGAGTAACAGACGGTAAACGTTAACATGTTTAATATGTTATAACCGCAATAGCAAGCAAAAACATTGAATCTGAGTGCTCATCATTGGAGCCGCTGGACAAAAAGACTACTCTTTCTTAGCCAGACTTTCCTATTGAGACTCAATTACCTCTGTGTTATTTGTGAGGCTGTACGTTGCACAAAATATGTATGAATAATATTAATTACGATATCACACTCTCAACGTGTCCAGTTGCTGATTGATGCAAGTAGTTGAAAGAAAGGGGGAAAAAAAATTAAAAACGCATTTACCTCATCGTAGACACTTTCAATCTCATTGAGGAGACTCTTTGAGCGCAGAGCCTTCATGTCATTCTGTTTGAAGTTGACTCCTTGGTGGTCCAGGGACTTGAGGTAGGCCTTCTCATACTGCTCCCTCCAGATCTTGTTAAAACCCTGCTGGGCCTCTCTCCACTCCTCTTCCTTGGCTTTCAACCTGTGAATCACAATGCAGGTTCAATTGGAAACTCTTGAGTATGGTAATGTGAGCCCCAGTCGGTTTGGACAGCAGCCTTTCAATTGAAGTTTAACATACCCATATATACATAATACATACTCAACAGCCATAACATTAGGCACACATGCCTGGTCTAATAAGAACTTTAATCAGTCACTCCGCCTGTACAAAGACGAAGACACCCAGCTTCAACTGAGTCTATCAGATGTATTAAATTCAACAATTTTTATTTTATTGAGGCAGTACTTTTGCAGTGTATGACCGTACTGCATCACACAAGAACTGTGTCTTACATTTAGATACTACACATGAGAGGGGCACAACATTGCCGGGTGCAGTTAGAAATAGATTGCTTTTTTACAGCACCAATCAAAACGGAGGATCAATTTCGGTATTGCAGTATAAGGCTTATTACTCATTACTGCCCATGTGAATGCGGTGTGCATTGACTGTAAAACACCTCAATTAATTTTCAAGACAGCTGTTTCTGGTATATTTGACAATTAAAAAGAGAAAAAAAAGAGCTCTAACCTTTTGAGCACCACAGGCACTGCCGTGGCCGGGCTTCGTTTAAGCCCCTCGATGATCTCAGGGGCTTTGTCACCATAAATTCGATACACAGCGCGGCGCTGGATGACCTCGGAGGTGCCGCCTAGGCAGTCATCTAGCCGGAAGCGATCCTGGTCCTCGGGCGAGAGACGCAACAGCTTCTTCTGGACGCTCTCGAGCACTCGGATGGTGGCTAGGTTGGTTTCCAGAACCACATCCAACTAGTGGGAAGATTTAGAAAATAAAATATTTTCATGAAAGCTGCCTTCATTCAAAGTGTGTACAAAGAACACACGCTGATTTGCGAATCACAGAAAACAGAGTATCTATGCATCACAAAGTCAAATATGAAATAGGTTGGCTAATGGCAGTAAAAGACATTTTTACAAGTTGCAAAGTGGCGACATACACGTCAGCTTCCTCACACTTCGGTGCAATTTTTTTTTTTATAATGAAATCATCGGTATATTTATTTTAAACAGATAATTTTGTAAAATGAGTTTGAAATTATAAAGTATTGGGTGTCATAGTCTGGGGTATATTTAAGGTTTTTGTTGTTAATCTGTAATTACTAATGAGGCAATTTCAATATTTTTCAGACTATAAATGTCACTTGTTTTTTCATAGTTCGGGTGGTCCTGCGACTTGTGTTTCTTAAAAATGGAGCTTGGACTCAAAGCCAAAATCCCCATTCCCAAATCATGTTGATGATCGCAAATGAGTTCCGGTCGGATTAGAAACTTCTGCTTCGAACAACGGAAATGTTTTTGTTTTTAGTTTAAAATTCCTTACCTTTAGAATTGTGTCGCAATGTGGCCAAAGGCTGAATCATGGTCGGTTATTATGACTTTTGGTCCTGTAAATAGTAAATCCTTCTTGTGGCATGTTGTACGATCAACATGAGTCAGGAACAGGGATTTTTGGTGCGAGTCCAAGTTCTGAGTCTGTTCTTGGTCTCGTTTTTTGTAAATTAAATCTCCCCAAATCTTTAGGGGGAGGAGTCCATTCATCTCAATTCTTTATGATACATGATAGGCGTTAGATCCCTAACCGCCGCGAATGACCGTTCCGTGTGCATGACGTTGATAGCTTACACGGTCTCTAATTACTGTAAAGGTTCACACAATTAAAAACATATGATCATCTATGTAGTACCTCAAATCGTTCATCCTCACAGCGGTGCAGCTGCTCCTCATAAGGAGTCTTTTTGGAGCTGACGAAGGTGGAGTCCTCTGACCAGGAGGGGAATGACACCCAGGTGTCATTTAACACCTAAACACATCAGTGCATAGCATAAGTTGCAAGGTTGTCTGTGCAGAGAATTGTTTGGTGCGTACCATGCATTTATTTGTCAATCACATATTGCAACAGCAACTGAATAGGAAGGGGAGGACACACACCTCTTTACATAAGGCGGTGCGCCCACTGCATTTAGGCTGCTGGTAGGTCTTGGGCAGCGCTCTGTAGCTGGAGCCCAGGCGTTTGCAAGAGGCATAATCCACCTCCCTGCCTCCTCCTCCCTCCATGTAGCGATCCGACAGCCCCGACATGGCATGAGAGAGCTCTTTGTCTCCCAAGAAGGACTTGAACTGTGTGTACACTTCAGGAAACTTCCTGGAAAGCATTTGGATTCAATCATGAGTGACAAATATCAGGATTTCGGATACTGTTTACTTCCCCCCCCCCATCCCCCCTTCTTCCTCATATTGTTAGGCAATTTACTGTAATGGGAGTCATATATTGCTTTTTACTATTATACAGTAATGCATGACCCATATGTTTCTGTGACAGCTTTACATTTTTTTTGTTGTGATTTGCTTTTCCCTCGTGTGGCAGTAATTGATGACCTCAGACTTATGCTCCCATTATATGCTCATCAGAGAGAAAGATGCAAATCGAACAGTTCAGAGCAATCTTCGTGAGACCCCACAAAACTCTCTATACCGAGAAGTACAGACTCATAAAAATCCCACTAACACTAAGCTATGAGGGTTGTCACTCTGAAAACAGAAAATGAGGTGACATCTTTCTCGTCTCACTTTGATTTTCAAACAGATTCTCATAGCGCTTTAACCGTGATTCAGAACACAAAGAAGTGCTTGACGTCAAAGAGTGACATCGTAGATTTTAATTTTTAGATATGAGATTGGCTTGACCACAGGCATGTGAAAAAGAACTTTGAAAAATTCCTCATCTTTGTAGAGCACTTCATGGAGGATGAGCTGCAGTAAATTGCATTTTAGAATTTAAAAAATGTCGGACAACATTCTCCACTATAACAAAATATTTTCTCATTAATGTTATGATATGGTGCATTTTTGAAGTAGACCTATAGGTCATTTTCCACTTCCTACTTACCCCAGGAAAGGAGTGACCAGCTGGAGTAGCTCAGCTCCTGATACCACCTCCTGGTTGAACAAGGCAATGCAGCGCAGGAAGTTCTCATACACTTCCTGGCTTTTAAACAGGCGGCGAACCTGAGGAATGAATCACATTGGCAGAGATGCTCATACCTGTCAACTTTTCGGAGCGCCAACCTGTATAAACTACCAAAAAAATCCTTATAAAGAGCAAAAAATCCTTATAACATACCAAAGCATTTTATATGTCAAAATAACGGCAGAAAAAAAACCCACGAAATATGAATGATATATTTGTTTCCTTGTAGAACTTGCTTGTACACTACCGAAGTATGCAATAAATACTGTGCTGTTTTCAACTAGGAACCACGTGATTTACTGGAAAGTTACCGGAAATGAAAGCATTCGAGTCGACTAGCACCATTCTGGGCAAAAGCAAACGGAACTACCTGTTAGGGGAAAAAAAAAAAAAACGGAAATTTTAGAATCCGTATGATTTGTGCGATATGGCCATATACGTAAGATTCACCACAAAATCCGTATGAACTATGGCTAAACCGTATGAGTTGACAGGTATGGATGCTATCGATCCTGTACCAAACACAGGACTAATCTACCATGGAAAAAGGTAAAAGATTCCTCACCTTATCAAAGAAGGAAAACTCTCGCAAGACTCCATGCTTGCCAACTGAAGCGATGGACTGGTCTTTGGTACAGGAATACTTCATTTTTTTCTTGAGAGGGAAAAACAGTCATGTCGAGATATTCTGAAGTGTAGGCCTACATTGATGTTAAACAAGTAGTAAACTACTCCAGTGCGTTACCTTGAGTAGTGGAGACATGTGCGGCAGGAGAATAGGTCTGGGCCTCTTTTTGTTCTGTTTGGTTATCAAGTCGTCATCCTCTGGTCTTTTCAGCTGCTCTTTTGCTCCCGTCAGTGAGTTCCCGGTGAACTATTGACAATACATTAGATCATGTATCACTGGGCTGGGTCTCAATTAACTACAATAGATTCATATGAATGCTACGCGTTAAGATTCTTATTAAGAAGATAATGTTATCAGCATGACATTTTGAAGAATAAGCGAGGGAATCGAAGTGGGCAGGCTCATGTCGCGCCTTTTCTACTGACCAGCGATCTCTTGGCATCAGGCAGGAATTGACCAAACTCGGCCAGCAGGTCCTCTTGTCCCTTAAAAAGGCTGGCAACTTTGGAAAAAACCTCATCCTCAGTCATCCCGCTGGTACCTCGATTGCCCCGGCTCTCCTTCACCTCCAGCTGCTCCTTCTGGAAGGTGGAAGGCAGTGAAAGTATTACCAAAATGCACATTAATCAGCGTGAAGGAGAAAAGGCCACAGCATAGGCATGACTAGCAACTTAAACAGCACAATGCGGTGGAGTTCTCAAACAAAGTACTACCTGATAAGTGTGAAGAATCTCTAGGAAGGCTCTGTAAATCTCTGGGTGGTCCAGAAAGCGATTTTTAATCTTGTTTACGTAGCTGATGGCACTATCGAACTCGACCGGGCTGGTCTCCGAGGCAGGCGGGGACACCGACGAGCTGGCAGTCTGATTCTGACTCTCTCTGCTTGCCAAGGGAAGGGACAGTCTGCTGGGATTTTCCAGGGCCCCGGCTGCAGAAGTTGAGGAAGATAGGGACTCTGCTGAGCCCGACTTCACGTCACTGGTGTGTGCTGGTCCGGCTTCAGAGGTGGTGGCGCACGCAGCACCCGAGGTTGATGTCACAGCGGAGGTGGTGACAATCTTCCCTTGTTGGCCGGGTGACACCTGAATAGAGGACAAATTTAAATCCAAGTAATCTCACAGGCTGTGTTACAGTCGAGAAGAATGTTACATCCAACTTGGACAAAATTACGTGCCAGTGAAAGATTGCCCAGATAGTGGACACAATTTTAAGCATTTGATTTTAACACTTGAGATACTTTACCCCCGACTACTAATTGTTTCCAAAAAGGCCAATAATCTCTAAAATGAATCAAAAACCTTTCAGTTCAGCTCCTTCCTTGCCACGACAGAATGATAGAGTTCACATCACGGTAACCGCTGCATCGATCCGCCTGTCGATCTCACATTCCATCTTGCCCTCACTCCTGAACAAGACCCCAAGAAACTTGAAAGTTCCGAAAGTTGGGGCAGGATCTCATCCCCGACCAGTAGAGGGCATTCCACCCTTTTCCGACTGTGTACCATGGTCTCAGATTTGGAGGTTTCATTGCAACCGCTTTACACTTGGCTTGTGAACCGCTCCAGTGAAAAAAGTAGAGATGTAACACTGAGGCTACCAAACCGGAACACTTCAACACCTCAGCTCCGCCTAGAAATTCTGGCAAGGGTGTAGAATTTTATTTGATACTGTACTGCAAACTATATCACACACTTAAAAGAAGATGTCAATGGCCTGCTTATTTTTCTAGAGATTGCACATGTTTGTGCTGCATGTAATAAATCAAAGAAAGTATTTCTGTACAACTTTTCAATAACAATTTTTCTCCCTCAGTGCTCTGTTCTTCCATTTCATAATTATTTGGGTCAATGTCATACGTACAGCAGCACAACAGTGATGTGACAGGCTGAGATTGCTGTGAATGTCTGGAGAGATTTTTAAATTGTCAAAACATTTGCCATGGCAGTCAAAGCCTGGATGAGAAATCTATTCGGTTGTAGTTAAAAATGGGTGGATGCAACTAACTGTGACATTTCAGAAAACGGTGGACCAACTTGGAGGCAGTCTGTTAGGTGATGGGAACCGCTGCATTCCACAGCATCTTACACTTGCTGCCTACAAATCTTCTCAAGCTGAGCCATGTGTTTAATTTAGCGACAATGCCAGCCGTGGCATTGCTGTTTATAACGCTTGATATTGAACGTTTGTGAGTGAGTGAGTGAGTGAGTGAGTGAGTGAGTGAGTGAGTGAGTGAGTGAGTGCAAGAGTGAGCGAGAGTGAGAGAGCATATGCAAGCCCACTGTGCAGTCTATGTATGCGAATAATGGACTATTTTCCATGATTTGGTAGAAATGGATTTGTGATTTAGGTGTTGACACAAAACTAATGCTATCAATCATTTATCACTGACTCTAAAGCCGAGCACAGCTGAGTTAGCTTCATCGAATTGAGTCTGCCAAGACCACTAACATACTCCAAAACGACCCGGTGTTCATGTGTCATTCGTAGAAACGCAAGGAACCCCTTTAGAATGCAATGGGCCAGAGTGGACCGGACAGGCAACCGTCTGCCTTTGAGCCTCTGGGATTCAGCAGCCCCATCCCCCCACAGTCTGTTAAAAACAGCAAAACCTGAACACAGACTCATTTTCTATGTTACTGATGGTGTAATGGTACATATGCCTGATTTACTTGCAGGTCACGTGGGTTCAGTTCCCAATCAGTGAAGATGTGAATTTGTGTGTGTCCCCTGTAACTGGCAAGCAACCACTTTAGGGTATAGTCTGCTATTTGCATGATGCCAGCCGGGATGGGCCCCAGATCCCTGCGACCCTGAAGAGGATAAGCCGTATAGAAAATGGATGAATGGATGCACTCACTACCCCACACCACTTGTGTAGAAAGCGATTGTCACTGTCTTACTGATGTGGCCACACATCTAATTATAGCCTCTGGAGCGCCAATTTACCAGGAATGCAGTAAGAAAGTGGCTACAGTCTCACCTGTGTGGAGAAAGGTGACTGAAGGAAGGCAATTCCATTCTTTGGGACCTCTATCCGATACCCAGGTGGGAGGAAGGCATTGAAGCCCAATACTAAGTCGGGGTGCCCATGGAAAAGTTGTGACACTCGGTTTATTACTCCTGGAGTGTCAATGCTAGAGAAAAGAACAAAGGGGGTAAAACAAACAAACACAATAGCAATCAAATCAGTGATTAAAACACTAACTCATAATTCTGTTTAAATGTTGAGCTAACTCAAATGTAAGCATTGCAATAAAGTCCTGTAGACAAACATCACAATCCCGAGCAATTACATTTTAAGTAGATGCAGAGACGTAGATAGATGGGAAATACCTCTGAGACTTGAACTCTTTCATGATGTCGAGAAACTTGTTGTATATGCCAGGGTCGTTAGCGAAACGTATTTTAACCTGGTCCAGGTACGACAAGGCATCTTCAACCTGCAACACACGCCGAGAGCATTTGGAGCATTATGCACATCACAGAAGCATTTTGGCATGGTCAAATAACGAAGCAGGATGCTGAATCAGCTCTGCTGCAGTTCAACAGCGTACGCATCATATTTAGCTCAATAAGCAACTGACCGCGACAAATTGTACGCGAACACACACAAATGCACAGAAGAATGTCCTCAACGGTACTTGCACATGTGTCGAAAACGGCATATTTACCAATCCGTAATCTCTACCAACAAATACTCAAGTAAACAGCTGTACGCGGTGTACAGCAAGAAAATAAATAAATAAATGAATGAATGCGTGGCTACCAAAACACGCCAGGAGGCTTTTGTTCACTGTTTCGTGCCTTTCTTTATTCGCAAGAAGCAAGTTTGGGATTAGGTTACGATGAAATTCTGTATGTTCGCACAAAGCATTGTCAGATATATTTGCAGGGCTACTGGTGTTAGCATTAGCCAGTCAAATGACGATAATAACTCCGCGAACACCTACACACGCATGCACATTTTGACACTCGAGGTTTATTCGTCGCCCATTTTAACCACCTCATGGCGGAAAAAATGCGAACACTGCAAAACGAATAAACGTGTTAAGAAGCTGCTAATCAAGTGGAGTAGCCTCTCGGCTAGCCTGACTGACGTCCTCCACTTTGTTCAGGGTGGCTGAAAAAGAGAACAAGGAGGAACTTCCCACAAGCGAGCTTTTTTTCGAGTTCACATTTGCTCGCCGTGGCCGCCAATGACATAGTGAAATGAGAAAGTAGCGCAAACTGTGTCACTCGACTGTCACTTGTGACGCCAGTTTATACAAAATACACTTCCCACATTTAATCTTAAATATCAATGTTGTGCTGTTAAAAATGAATTACTTTTCATAGGCCAGTGAGCTCCGCGGGTTTAACCAACTACGCTTTCACTCGTCTCGACGTTCGGTGCCTCAAACAAGGCAAGCCCGGTGTAATAAAACAAAATGGTTGTGACTCTGAGGGGACTTTTCCTCCCCCTTTGCTGTTTGTCTTCTTACCTTGAGCTTCTGGAAGTGTTGCTGCTGCACTTGCTTTTGTGTTATAACGAAAGGCTTGTCTTGAATTTGGTTGATTTGTTTCGCCGTGCTGTGCGCTTGGATCTTCGCCATGAGCCCGGCGAAGGGAGGCTGTGGGAGCCCAACTTGCAAGGGAATCTCCGGTGTCGCTTCGGCGGGTTGGCTAGCCGACAAAGCGTCCTCTCGGTCGGGGAGCCAGCCTGCCACCAACGAGCCAGCGAGCAAAGCAGCCCTACTTTGCCTGGCTCGGGCAGTCTCGCTCAGCACGGCGCTAACGGACGGAAAATCCAGCCGAGTGGAGGAAGATGACAGACAGGCTGCTACCCGACTAGACTTTAGCGAAACATCGTCGAATTGAACGAGCGGAGTCAAGATGCATCTGAGGTGGGGAAAAAAAGCCGAGGGACAATGGTTACCGTTTATCGCGTTTAAAATAACTATCGCCTGTCTCTTTAAATTCGGCGGCAGCGCTGTGTCTCAGCGTCCGGAAGCCAGAGTCCAGTGAGAGAAAAAATAAGGGAGTGAAGAATGCCAGTGCGCATGCGCCACTATGGGAGGAGCTGAATTCACAAGAATGAGAAAGCTTCACTCCCTCTTCACTGCTACAAAGGAGCTGTGTTACTTCATGAAAAATCACAGCCTATACACATTTACAACCACTACAGCCCAAGTTAAACAACTAACCGATCACTAAACTACACCGACCAGGGTTTACAATCAACAGCAAGGATAAACTTCGTATCGTATGCGTAAATAACACAGGGTTGCAAACGTTCATCAGAACAGCATGACATTTCTAGAAAGACAAGGGCAAACGATCAACGTATATTTATTAGCACAACATATACAACAGAGACAGAACAACCGTTGAGGAAACGTCTAATGTCAGAATTACGACCTCTTGTGCATTTTTTTTAAACCAACTCTGTCAGCCACTTTAAAATGCTATCTTCAGCAGGGGTGTTCAAACTTTCCTTTATTTGAAGGAAACACAGAAAAACAAGGATGCAGGGGCCCCTTGGAAATCCTTTGAAATATATTAAACCAACTTAAACAAGAAATTACTTGCGGTTTAAATATATTCTGGTTATTTTGAAAAACTGCAACATAACAGCTTTCTGTTATAAGTGATAAGGCACAGAGTATAGGATTTTTCAAAATTTTTGGATGACTTCGACCATGCATCCCATTACACTAGATCCACCCCTGCACTAAACAGCAACAGAACACATCTCCACACTCAGAACTAAAACTGGAGTCGGCTCACCATTTTTTAAACAGTAACTTGAGGATCATTAATGTACAGGTCGCTGATAGTGTCGTGGTTCATTCGCTTAACTTGTGAGCAGGCAGCGTGAGATCAGATCGCACTCAAAGACAGGGGGATGGAGGTCTGAATGGCTGTTCGTCTCTATATGTGCGGTGTACTCCACCTTCTGCCTGAAGTCAGCTGAACTCAAGTGACCCTGTTCAGAATAAGTGGTGTTGAAAATGGATGGATTGATGCACAATGTTCATAAGTCAGACCAGGACACAGAGCACAAAGAGAAAGAAATAATTTTTGCTTCTAAAATTGAATCTTTGTTTGAAACTGTGCTTTGAAGAGAAATTGTCTAATTTTAATCCTAAATTGTCATTTGTATATCTACAAACGCTATACAGCGTCCTCTCTTCTCACTCTTAAAATTTCCACATTTTTTTTGTTAACTAGCCTTGTGGGCCATGTCAAATGTAATTTTTAGGATGTGTCGCAGGCCGCTGAAAAATGGATGGCAGGCTGCAAATGGCCCCCGGGCTGTAGTTTAGACACAGCTAATCTAGGCTTTGGCTAGATTCCACCTCTCTCGCCACTGTTGAAAAGTCAATCCTCTCTTTTGGACATCAGGTAGGACATGCTGGGCTGGCTGATCCCACCTACGGGTGTGAACCCACACAAAGACACAAACAAAGAAGTTAAAGGAATGCAGCAAACACACAACATGACAACATACGACAATGCAAAGAAATGGTTTATATGATTCTGGTTCATACATTCATTTTAATCTCCAATCAAACACTGCTTCACTCCATTGTGCATCAAGTTAGAGCCTAAAACAATCAATCAATCGGAATGTTTTTAATGTTGGCTCATGAAATATTTTTTTTCTTCAGTCTGCTGTGTATTCATCCACTGAACTGTAAAACAATTTCAGAAAATACAAAGTCAAATGTGTTACCAGAGAGATGCTGGATATGCAATGCTGGTGAAGAGGGGTCACCAAAATGCAAGTAGCCCACAAGAACCACATAAGTAGAACAAAATGTTTGGAATTCATCAGTACGAAAAAGCAGCTCTCAGTTTCAACTATGTTGGTGACCCGTTGTATAGTTGACAGGCGTAATGGCTGAACCTAAGCTCTCCGGAGTATTCAGTCGATGTCTAGCAATGTGTCTCACCAGTCAGAAATGGCCATTTGAACCTTGTCTCCATAAGAAAGACCTTCTGCACATTTTTGGGTAAGAATTCTGGCCCTTGGCACCAAAGACTTCAAAAGTTTTTTATCTTCCTCTTTGACTCTGGACAGCAAGGCTTCAAAATACAAGAGGAAAACAAATCATTACAATGCAATTCAAAATAATTTTTTCAAAACAAAACGTGTACATTGTCCGTGTCCCAAAAAATGCTTTATTTTAATTACCGTTGTGATCGGATGCAAGTAGATCCGCCGCCTCCTCCTCGGACTTCCGCAGGGTGGTAGAGTGAAGTTGTAGTAACTGAGAGAGAAAACGCTGCTCGAGCTGGCCGCAGTACGCCTGGGCACACAACTCTTCTGGAGCCTTGATGAAAAATGATGAAATGGAATTACAGAAACACTGTAAAATCTGCACACAAATAGCGGCGCGGGGTCGGGGGGTTGTACTTGTTTATGTTAAAGTCTGCCTTGATCTGAACCGAACAATCAAAACACAAAACCACAAGTTTTGATTTTTGAGTCAGACTGTAAACCGCTGACTCATGAATCCAAACTACAGAACGCTGTGCTGCGTAGAAGAAAAAGTTGGTCACGCTTTGGTCACAACAGATGGAAGTGTTATGCACTCACCCTGTAGAG
This sequence comes from Hippocampus comes, assembly GCF_001891065.2. Classification (NCBI taxonomy): domain Eukaryota; kingdom Metazoa; phylum Chordata; class Actinopteri; order Syngnathiformes; family Syngnathidae; genus Hippocampus; species Hippocampus comes. Next base: position 382,469 of record NW_017805335.1, on the reverse strand, counting down.
AGGGAACGCCATGTTCTGACACAGGCTGCTGAAGGTCGGCGACTGCAAGCGATGGATGGACAGCCACGATGACGGAATTCTCTGGATTCTGAAGTGGTAAAAATGCAAAGAGGTTGACTGCGTTGGATTCAGAAGTTGTCACCACTTCATCAACAAGTCAGAAGTTGGCTTGTAAATGATGAAGTTGAATTCTAAATGATGATTGACTTGAGTGACCAACTCGGCGTTAAAGAGGTTAGCACATTTGCCTCACATTTCTGAGCTACGGGATTTGTGATCTCCGTTTGGGCTTTCGTGTGTGGAGTGGCGAGGGTTTTCTCACACTTGCCAAAAGCAGGAATGTTAGGTTACCTGAAGATTTTAAACTGCCCTTCCATGTGAATGTGAGTGGGAATGATAGTTCTACCCCCTGTCAAGGACAAGCACTATAGAAAAATGAGTGGATGATGCTTGAGCTCACACTGGTAATATGGAGTCACTTTCTGATGATATTTTTATGTCCAAACAAGCTTAAGGAGGAAAAATTGCACGATTCTCGCACACACTGTGTGACACATAACAGTGTCATATAAATATTGCAGGTGCGTGACACGGTGTTCATGGTCGTTGTCATGTAAACGTCGTCAAATGCCGAACAACAAGATTTTACCCATCAACAGTCCTCCGATCCAGAGCTTGAAGCGAAATGGTGCCCATCTGTTTAACTTCCTTTGAGATTGAGTTCCTTATACTGTTGGCAGCAGCGGTGACATCTTGGCACTGGGGCAACAACTTGCTCTTCAGAAAATTCTGTAGCTAAAACGAGGACAGTGAGATTGATCATTGATGATTTGTCCATTTTGAACATTTTTTGAAGTGGGGCATCAAAGAGGGAGAAGATACCTCCTCATGCATCCGGATCAATTCAGTCTTAGCTGACGAATTTTCTTTAATCAGACTTGTAATCTGTTCCTGTCTTTGGACCTGACCAGACGCAGCAACACGAGTTGAATGATATCCAAAAGGGCAAATCTCAACATTGTCCACCGAGCCTCACCACTTGTTGTCTGAAGTCCACAATGGTCTGCCGCTGGCTGCGAAGTTTGCGGAGCGCCTCCTGTTGGCCTCTGGCATCCTGGTCAACCTGGATGCACCACTCTCGAATATGATCCCTGGCTGCAGCCTTCATCACACACTGAAGCTCCAAATCCAAAACTGACCTACACACAATAAACAGGAAATCAACAATAAATTCACTTATTAAACAATCTCCAACTTGGCTTTTGTGCTGGTATGACAAGAATTCTGCGCAGTGGACTTACAGTGCCAATGCGTCATTTTTGGGGTCATCAACAAGGCTCGACACCTTCTGTTCAGCCTGTTGCCTGCAAGCCAAGAGCTGGATGTGGAGTTGCTGCACTCTGGAGTGAGTCTGGGATAATTCATCAAAATGCTCCTTTACTTCTTGCCTTGCAGTCTGCAATCATATAAATCGCACTTAATCTATGCATCGCAAAATATGAAGATAGTGGTGCATGTACATAAGAGTTGAACTTGTTCCTTGACCGTGGTCTTCACTTCAAAAACTTTTAGCTCAAATCATCTTTTCCCATTGAAATGAATAGAAATGCAATTAATCCACCGTGCCGCCGAATAATAACAACAAAAAAATGGCCATATCCAGCTATCTATAGATGATATGTCTGTGAGTATTGTTGTATTCTGTCAAATAAGTTTTTCAAAGTTTTATAAATCACCAACATAGATGCAAATTGGTCACTTTCTGCCAAACTGCTGCTTATTTTCAAGTTTGCTACCACCGTTGCATGAGCGCTTGTAATGAAAATTTTTGTAGGCATAAAATAAATTAACACATTCACAAAATTGGCCAAGCGACGGCTCATATCTTACACTCTTGGAAGTCAAGTCACTCGTAAGTCGGGTTAAGACTGTTGTTATTAATCGTGTTTATAAGAACAACCTGTAAGAGGGCCTCAGGCGGCAAGTCGTCATCGTCTTCTGCCGATATGTCGAGGAGAAGATTGCTTTCATAACGGAACCTATCATAAAAACAGAAAATAATAAGCCACACCAGAAAACTCTTTCAAATAAACTCAAATACTTTAACGTGAACTTATTGCTTTGCATACCCAAGAGCTTTCACATCCTGAGTGACATCCAGAGAGGAGACTTTCGCCTCCAGTGCCTTCTGCTCTTCGGAAGCCAAATGTTGCAAAGCAGCGAGGACGTGTTTTGGTGGGTAAACATCCATCAGTTTCTACACACATAAAAAAGCAATTGAGTTTATTTCATGTTAACACGTGTTAATCCATGTTCACGTATAGTTTTAAAATACCAACCACAACAGCACTTAACCAGTACTGAAACACAGCAGACCTTTGCCCACCCGTCATACTGCAATGGGGGGGAAGAAAAAAAAAAAAGAATCAACCAAGTCGTGAATAGCAGTTGAAAATACTTTTTTTTTAAATGAGCAATATAAGATGAGGCTCCTACCGTCCAAAGTCTGCCGTTTTCAATTCACTCTCTTGTAAAGACTGATAAAAATGGACTCTGTCGTTACACAGTTTTCTCACTTGACGCTAATGAAAAACATGATGTCATTAGTTGATACATTGCCAAGCTGAAGTACACACATAGATCCTATTAAATGGAATACTAGAAAAACACTTAAATAAATCAAAACCATTAAAAGACGGAATGTTATTTATTTATTTATCCCATGTCCCTTTCACAAACTTGGGTCTGGACCTAAACTAGGTCATGGATCAATTTTTTTGTGGATCAGCAACATAGGGGGAAAATATTTTATTGATCAGTAAACAAGGCATGTCATTTCTAGGCAACGGGATGTTTGATTTATGTTTGTAGTACTTGATTAATTTTTATTTTTAATCCTCGGTGAAAATAAGATAAGATCTTAAGATCTAAGCACTATCTTTATAAAGGTAGCTTTTTGTGAAACATCGTTTGCATTTGATCTAACGGTGTCCCAAAAGGAGTCCAGTGTGTACATCTAATTGTGTTGTAATGTTATTTTGAATTTGTCTGTGCTAAATAAAATTAAAACTAATAATGAATTGTTTAGAGGTTCTGACCAGGACTTGTGCTTCCACTGGAGATTTGAAGAGCAGTGTGTCAACATCACAGTTGTTTGAAAGCTGATTCTCAAACACCACCTCAATCTCTGCTCTCCTGCAATGTAGAACATTGAAAGTTTAAAAAAAACAAACAAACAAAACTGATGGATCACACGAGTGAGTGCACATGGTGACACTTTTCTCAAGATAATTTCAGCCTTACCTGGCCATCTGCTCCAGATCCTGACAGTGGCCATTGATCTCTTGAATGTCACTTGACAGCATCTTGCGACCTGACACGCAGCTCTGCTTGAAGGCCTGGAGAAGGAAATTCCTGTGTTGATTGTCCTCCACCTGAGCCCAGGTAGAACTGATGGACCGCTCTGTGGAAGAAGGAGGGAGGGGCAGGGATCCAGAATGGGAAGTTTAAGCTCTTCATATCCAGATACACTTTGGTGGTGTTGTAACGTAATGTAGTGACCTCGCGTGGCCAGCTGTTCCTCAGTTGCTCTGATCTCAGAGTCCAAGTGACCAATCTCTCTTCTGAGTTGCTCAATCTTGCTCTGAAGCTCGCTCTTTTTAGCAGCCACGCTCTGGCCCTCACGCTGCTTCGCCTGCGCCCACAAAACAACATGAAAATGAACATCTGGGATGCTCCTGAGGAGACGACAACAAAACTTATTGTGACCTACCTCATTGTCTTGAAGCATTTTGTACCTTTTTGAAGTTGTCAAAGAATACAACTCAAGAACATTAACACAACAGCAATGTATGTATAACTATAATTCTTTTGACAGAAATTGGAAAACTGAAAATAAAAAAATAAATACAGAGAAAGTAAACATGACTCAATAACAAAACAACAAAGCAAAGCTCATTCTGTATATAATTACGGTGACTGGGTGGTTACTTCACCGGAAGCTGAGAGTTTCAGTCCCGTTGCAACAAAAATAAATGACAATTAGACATTGGAGAGAGGCTAGCATGCTTCCTGACTATTGTCTAAGTGCCTTTGAGCAAGGCAGTGAATCCTGCACCGAAGGTATGCAAGAGGTGTGTGCCAAAATACACAATAGAGCGTAAAAGGCATTTTTCAGGGATTCTCATGAGTTATTCAAAAACATATCCAAAGTTGTCTCACGGGGGAACAAACAAGTTACCTGGTTATTTAAGGGACACTGTCAAGCAATTATTCAGAGACAAAAGGATACCACTGAAGATTGCCTCGCCTGAGCTTCACAGTTCTAGAAAAGATAAAACATGAATGAGATCAGTTGTAAACTATGGAAGCGTATTGCTGCCATAATCCCTCCCACCCGCCCCACCAAAAAAAATTAAATATCACATGATATGTAACATGCTAACACTTCACATGTCACATTATCATGTGAACCATGCCATGTTAACTGAACTTGACATTTTTAAGACAAACCTTTGTTGAAAAACGTGATTGATGATATACTTCCAAATGGACCTTCCTCTCCCAGCACAAAGTCTGGAAAGTAACATAAGCGGTAAACGGTTGATGTGTTCAAATCTGCTGTGACAGTATGCGATCAATAAGAAAATACTGACACTGACGTTTTCAAGTAGGAGTCCGGCGGAAGACTCTCTGGGGGAAAATTGAACTCCTCCGTCGCCCAAAGTTTCAAATCCTGCACAAGATGTTTGTCCGCCATCCTGCTTGACATCGCAATGAAATTCAAGCGAGCTGGCTGGAAACACAAGCTAACCACCGACTAGCAAATCGTAGTCACTGGTTGGAATGAACTGATTGACTGTGTGTTCGTACTTACGTACTTCTTTGCGGCAAACACAATACACACGAGAAAGCGGATTATTTATTGAAAGAATTATTTTTAAATTTGAAGAATTCGCTGAACTTCGAACTTCCCGCCCGTTCAATATTACTGCTACTTATGGTAAGAACAGGTCACGTGACAAAGCCCCGCCCATGCTTTTTTTCCCCGCTCTCAACAACTTTATTTAACCATTACAATTCCGTTTAACAAAATGAGAATCACATTTTACGTTTATATCATGTTACATTTTACGTTGCGAATGAGGGTTAAAAAAATCGAAATATATTTATATAAAAAAACATTTAACGCAACACAAAGCAGAAATATTTGAAATTGCTTTTTTGTTTCAAAGAACGAATGGGGTCCTTCCCGGAAACTTACATTTATGTACTGTATATGGAATTGTGTAATCATAATAAATGGATTAATTCACGCCCATCCTGCTGCAGGAATCCTTGCTTGGCTTGAGAACCATCCATCAGTCAACTTTATTGACAACCTATGATTGAATTAGTTATTTCTATTTTATTGAGAAAATTTGATGTCGTGTGTAAAAAAATATTATGAAACACTCTTGTTCTCAACATATGCCCTTGGGCCACATACGCCAAACATATCATATTTATAATGCAATATTTTTGCCTTTATGTATCATTCTCTGCACCAGAAAATTTGTTCATGAAAATGTTTTATTTGATTGTATTTTCTTTAAATGAATTCACCTAAGCTAACAACCTTGCAAATCTTGAGAATTCTTTTAGAATTCAGATTTTGATTGCATTCCATTAACATGCAGCCCTAAAAAGCCCAATCAGACTAAAACAACAAGTATGCCAGATACTTAAAATTAAATATATTTTGTTCATTGACTACAAGGAATGAACTATGTAGTAATGGTGTAAATGCACAGCATTAGATAAACTGAACCCAGACTTCAGGATCTTGGTAAACAAACATTAATGCTCAAATTGCAGAACCCGAGGTAAGTAATAATGTTAAGCAATGTCATAATTCAAGTGCGTTAAATAAAGCATTTTGTGTTTTCAAAATCAAAAGGTCCCCTCTTTGATTCCAACAGTGAAAATGTTTTCACAATTCAAGTACACAACAGCACAACACCCTCATACATTTTGAAAATAAAATCCAAAGCCTTTCATTATGATACATGGCCTTCTGCTGAACTACTTCCACAAAACCTATCGTGCATGAATAACGTGTTAAGCTGCAGCAACGTCGCAGTGATAATTGTGTTTTGTTGTTGTTCAATGTCACCGAATCCTGGTAAACAGATTAAGTACCGACACAGATTCCTGAAAGAAAGGGAACAACAAATAAGCGAATGATCTGGCAGATGTGAAGACGGTCTGTTACAGAAGCTTCACCAACCTTTGTGGATCTTGTTTTACTGAATACATTCCAAAAGCGAAGGGTCTCATCTCCAGCTCCTGTTACAATCGCTTCACCGTCCGGGGACATAGCCTAACGTTTAACAAAAAAAAGTTATCAATAAACTTTGATAAGACACCAAGTGATGATGTGGATGACATCAAAAGTCAAACTAAGAACAGAAAAAAAAAGAGCTCACGAGGTAGAGGACTCTGTAGGAGTGCCCTGTGAGTTTGGCCACTTGAGTGAGTGATGGATATTTCCACACCAAGATCTGGTTTTGAGAGTAGCCGTGAGTGCTCACCTGTGGGCAAACACACACACAAACGCACACGCACACAAAAGGAATTATAATTGCAAATGTCCTTTCAACGCCAACACTGAAAATCTGATGAGCTCCAATGCTGCAATGTAATATACAGTATTGGCTTTATTTTTAGAATCCCAAAACCGCAAGATGCCTATTAAATCACAGCCATAACTCTTCATCATTAGAAGAAATGGTCAAGTGTTGAATATTCCCCCAAAATAACACTCCATTCACTATGACACAAAGATAAACTTTACCGGCGTTGTGTCGTCATACTGCATGCATGAAGCGCCAAAACGTACTTTGTGTGTGAGATGATGTCAGTGATACACTTAGAACTCTAAACTGACCTCCTGTAGCAAAGTATGAAAGCATATTACATATTCATTTTGTTACTTATTTCATGACCGTATTTAGCAATTGAAACAACTCTAACAGAAATAGTGCTTAGTGCCTCTTGGTTTCACATTTTCTCCATTTGTATTCTGGACCTGGATAATGCCTGCAGCAATGAAGGAAAGACACTTTGGTCTCTTCTTATGGCCGCAACCGGGCCTCATCATAAATGCCGTGCATTCTATGTAGCAGTTAAGCCTGAAGTGTTTGCCAAAGGTTTGTTGTGTTGCCACAACTCACAACGGCTCTTTGTGGCGCTAAACATGACTCCGCTTGCGCTCTCCCATTGTGTTTACAGACTGCCACTGAGTGACTGACTAACTGAACAGCCTGCTGCTGCGCTTACAGATTACATACTTCACAAACTAGTTCCCATTCATCGATCCATCTATCCATTATCCGAGCTGCTTATCCTCTCGAGGGTCACGGGCATGCTGGAGCCTACCCAACCCGTCTTAAGGCAGTCGGCGAGGTAGACCTTGAATTGGTTGCCGGTCAATCGCAGGTCACACACACCGACAAATAACCACCATTCACAATCACACTTAGGGAGAATTTAGAATGATCAATTAACCCACCGTGCAAGTTTTTGGAATGTGAGAGGATATTGGCAGTACCCAGAGAAAACCCATGCAGGCACGGGGAGAATATGCAAACTCCACACAAGGAAGGCCCGTCGCCCGGCACTGAACCCTGGACCTCTGTACTGTGAGGCGGACGTGCTCACTGGTTGTCCACCATGCCGCCCCAAACTCATTCCCAATTACCACACATCATTTCAGCAATGTCTCAATAATTTAGTTACTTTCCACTGTGTTCTTGCTAATCATATACATTACCTTTAATAATTTAAAAGTGGAGTTTACAGTTCATGAGCTTGGTAAACGGTCTTTCACTTGTGTGGCGTTTTTTACCTTTCGTACTCATTTATCGACTGATGACGCAGCATCAGGAGCAAATGAGGGTTTGCTCCTGCACACATGGTCACAATGGGCGGAGATCGAACCAACAACTTCACGGTTGGGAGACAACCACTCTAGCACTGTGTCATGCCACCACCAGATTAAACAAAAAACAAACACTTTGTCACATATGTGAAAACTGTCTGAATGACCTGAGAATAGGATCAAAATGATCTTTTGAAAAATCCTTTCCGGCATCCAAATTTTAAATGTCACTAACTGAAAACATTAGAACTGCTCCTAAGTCCTTTCCAATAGTGTGCTGAAAGGACCCCCTCCAAAACGGGATGAAACATCTCAAGCGGCATGCATCTCAATTGCTTTAAAAAACACTTGTCATCACTTTTCTCCCCCCTTACAGTGCTCCTATATACAGTATACATACTTCAAAGATCTAATTCGAGGACCTAAAGGGAAATTATGACATTACAGACCCATTCGAATATGCAGGTAAACCTGGCTTTCCTGAATTGATACAAAACTTTTGGTAGACCCCAAAAGTAATATTCGACATAGGCGGTCAATCATTTTTATTGCATCACTTATTTCCCCTCGAACTATTCAGTCACTTGGTTGTTCGAAATAAATGCTGCAATTTCAAGAACATTATATAATTTCGATTTCATTTCAAACAAGGAAAAAAAAGGGTCACTTACTAATTCATTTGTGTGCTTGGACCAAGCCAGGTTGCAGACCTGTGAGCCTGTGTCCACACACTGCAGAGGCTGCGATGTCAGCGTATTCCAGAAGCGAATGCAGCGGTCGGCCGTGCCGCCTCCAGAGGCCAGCAGGCCATGCTGGTGTGGTGACCAGGCGATGGCCTTCACCGCAGCCAGATGATTTGTGTAAGCTTGCACAGGGCTCAGTGAGGAGTGATTCCAAACCAGCAACTGAAATTAAGCCGAAATGCTTTCAATGAAAGAAATATATGACAGAGATAGAGAACATGCACCACTGGATGTTTTCTTACGGCAATGCAATAATGATCATACATGTGAACTTTAGGTCTCAAAGGCCGCATTTATTATAATGTAATGGTTTCATCCTTGGCTCATCCGTCACCTCTTGGTGGAAATCGATCTGGTCATTGCAAATCGTGCAACCTGTACGTGTCCTAGTATTTCATTTTAGTCAGTCAAAATGACTGCTGGAAAATTTGAATAAAAACAACAAAATAGGTGATGGATGAGTTACAAATCATATTGCAGTACCTACCAACTACAACTCAAATTTTTTATCTAGTGACTAGATAAAAGATTTTCTCAAGCAGATGATGAATGTGATTGCTCTACTGTGTGACAAAATTTCTACACTATAAATAAACCATAATTTGTCCAAACTGCAGGAGCAAATAAAATCTGTGAAATGTGACTACACACCTTGTTGTCATTGCCGCCAGAAGCGAGCAGCTGATTGTCGGTGCTCCACTTCAAGCCGCACACTTCCTGCCTGTGGCCATGAAGCCGTCGCTCCGACTGAAGTGGAGGAGTTCGAATGTCCCTCTGAAGAATCATTCGATCGCGGCTGCCCGAGGAAAGTTGGTCAGCATTCCATGCTAGCGCTCCTGAGCACAGATACAAAGTCGGCGATTGAAACATCTTACCAACTATCCATTGAGGCACTATCGCGGGATATGGAGCACATGGTTAAAGTGACACGTTCCCAATTATGATTATTTTTTCTGCCTATCCAAATGTGGATGAAAATCCAATACAATTGGATCATTGCCAATGCCTGTGCAGCATTATTTTGATTTAATATACCAAGTCTCTTGACATCATCGTCATAATTGTTGATGAATACACACCCGCGTCTGCCCAAACAACACAAATAAAAATACCCGCTGTAAATCTATACTCCAGTGAAAGCATTTCAATGTGGTCTAAATATGGCTAATTAAATAAGTAAAAGAATTCCCGACAGTGGGAAGAGTCAATAGTGGAAGAGTCAACTCAGGCCGAATGGTACATAACTGTAATGTATCATTCAAGTACGACTGGTTACTTCCATGTTACTGACACTTAGCGTCTGCACATGCAGGTTGCTTTATGTGTTCTGTCGGTGTGAACACAGCCATATCGATACTGTATGTCACTTGAAGGGTCATGTAAATACACGGTCAAAAAAAAAAAAATCAGCCAGGCATCGTATCGGAATTGGGCACTTGGACCTGAAGTGAAAATCCAACCTTAAAACACTGCTGATCATTTCATTTTTACTGCAAATATTCTGACCGACTCTGGCTGAGTGTCCTTCCAGGGTGGAGAGTTTCTTTCCTCCGCCAGCATCCCAGATTTGAACGTAGCCCTTCTGTGTCCCCACCGCTACCAGGTTGCCCTAAACATGTGAAGAATCCTTTCAGCAAAGCAGACCTAACTCAGCAACTTTCCTACAACCATCGGGGTAGACATACGCACTTACCCTCTCAGACCATCCGACTGATGTGACCGAGTCCCCCTCCACGGATAGATCACACAGCCTTGTTACCTAAGGAAGAAACAATTCCAAAGATGACAATACATTTGAAACAGTCATTCAGAGAACCAGTGCGATTCCAACAAAAGTTACAGACTGTTGCATGATTGGATGTCACACAGGAAATACAAGCTGTAAATGTGCCACTTTAGCTTTTTGGAATAATGGAAGTGGCAATACTGGTGCTCTGTTCCAAAGTCAAACTGTCCACGTCATTAAAAATGACTGACAGCACAACATTTGTTGTTTATTATGTATCTTTCTGGAAATTGATGATCCTGAATTCAATACAGTTACAGGAGATCAAATGTTTGTTTGAACTGTCGTTTGAACTGTTTGAACTTGAATTGTCGGGCATCTGTTAGCGTTAATTGAGTAGCAGGTGTACCTGACTGGTACATGCACTCCACAAGTAAACGCATGTTCCCAGGCCGACGCTGAGCACATTAAGAGACGACCAGTCCACCAAATTAAGGTAAAAGTCATCCTGCAGCTCCGGTGCATCCAAGACTTTGAAGGGGATCTTAGGAATCTTTCTGGTTGGCTTTCTAGGTGATCGCAGCAGTTTCTGACTGCAAAGAAAGTCCGAAATTTTGAAACCTTTAGGCAACAATTTGAAATGTTATATTTTCAACAAATAAGAGAGTACAAAATAAAGCCTTCTACCTTTTGTTGCTGACAGGTGATAATGAGTATGGAGAGAGGTTAGTGTCGCTGGCTGGTGATCCTCTTTTGAGCTCAAGTGTGTACTGCAAAGAAATCACGGGAGAAAAACTCAAAGCTTCTCTTTCAGTGCATTTATGTTCGCAGCAGCTACGGTTTATTCAAGTGTTCACGTGTTTTTTTTTCATTTGAAATATTCATACAGTGAAGAGTCTCCGCTTTTCAGGTGTCAAGAGCAGCAAATGACTGTCTTCCGTCTGAGGGTCCTGGATCCTCTCTATTCCTGCCCCGAGGAGCTCATTTTTCAGCAGAGCAGTGTATGTCAAACCATCTGTTGAAGGCGCACACAATTAGAACTTGATATGAACACAAATCAACAGCCAGCTACTGTATGTTACCTAAAATCTTAAAAAAAAAAACAAAAAGAAAACGGGCACAGTCACTTTGTTCGCATTGTGTGCATATAGCAGTGGTTCTGGGTTGGAATTTCAGCTGGGATAGGCCCTTAAAGGATTATACCATCGGTTCACCACCTTTATGTTTATGGCGTGCAGTTATCATAGTGACAGTTTGATACTGAGTATGTGTCTATGTTCATTATTTTATATGGGAGAATTAATTACAAATGGAAACAAATCACAAGGTCAGACATATTGGAATGGATTGTATTCGACCTTGGAGGTTCCAATGTAATCTATAATGGAGGCTTGGAATTGCTTGCTATAGAAGATGAAAATCATATTCACCTTTAACAATATCAGTAGATGGTTCCTTGGCTTTCTTGGTTTGATTTGCTGACTTCTCATTTTCCTATTTGAAAACCAGAGAGACACTCATCAACATTACAAGTTGCTGAAAATCAGACAATAGCCCATAAACTGATTTTTTTTTTTTCTGTATCGGCACAATACATCATGAGACATACACTGTATACTCTTCAAGATGCATTGAGGTCATTGTGTAGGAACACCCTATACGCACTCCACATTCGAACAATACTTCAAAACGGCACACTCACTATATAGGGGACTATGATCATTTAGTGGATAGGGAGTGATTCCACACCCAGCCTCAGTGCTTCTTCCCAACTCGACAGGTTGATATCATAGAACTATTAATTCCTCGGAGCTACAGTGTAATGAATATGTGTTCCCAAGAGCTTTTGAGGAGAGTACATACACTGAGCCTGTGGAAGTTGATATCCCAGTTGGCACCCGCTCTAGTGGGAATAAACCTGTCTCCGAGCTTCCTGGGAGACATTATTGGGGAAGCAGCGGGAGGTGTTGTGTTCTGCAAACACAACAAATAAATATGCAATGTAAATGTGTGAAAAGTGCAACAAATGTCACGGGGATTAACTGTAAAGGAAAAATAAAGGAAAGGAAACTCACAGTAGGGCTCCTGTTGTCATTTTGATGGTTGATTTGGCGCAGAAGGCGGTATTCATATTGTGGATCCATTTTGAAGTTCAAGAGGGAACTAGGAAAGTTATATTAGTACATCATATGATTTAATTACTAAATTATATCATATCAAATGCTTACATGAAAAAATACAATTTAACATCATTTTTTAAAATAAAATTAAACAATCTCTCAAGCATTTAACCTGATCACAATGATTTTTGAATTTCAAAGTTAGTCAAAAGTGATCAAATATATCTGTTATCATTGAAGCATTGCATGTAATGTACAATTAAAAATTGCAAGACATTTATAAATAATTTTGAGATCATTTTAGAAGATGACTCATAATTCCCCTTTGTCTGTTGAGGCCGTTTTCTGAACTTTACTGTAACTTTAACTTGTACTGTAACGGTTAAAGTACCGGTGTCAAACCTCAGTCTTGCGGTTCTAATGCGATCCTCCACATCATTTTAAGCGGTCTGAGAAAACCCGCCACAATTTCTCCTTAACTTTGGTTCAAAAGTAGTCGAAAAGGGGTTAAAAAGCAAATGTACGGCAGACTTCTCAATGGCAAACATCATGGGTGGGTTTATTTATATATTTTTAAAAAACAGCCACAGCCTTCCCTGACTATTCAGAGTAGCCCAAGCAACAACAAATGCCATTATAATTTCACAGTATGACTCTGTTCTACTTCCCGAGAGAGAAACATTTTCATCTTGTTGGGAGCGGGGGGGGGGGGGGGGGGGGATGATTAAACCTGTTCCTGTTTCCACAAAACTTCATCAGTGTTTTGCATTGCGTGTTCCCTTTCTTACCGCACCTTATTTATTGTGAACTAAACCATGGCTTTAAATCGCATCGTTACACCGCGAAGCGTTATCCATTTATTTAAATGTTTACCAGTACAACCTGTGGGGTAATATAACAGGTATAATATATGTGATCCGCGATGAAAACAATTAATACACTTCAACCTCAGCAATGACGTGATCAATGCCCATTTTTAAATGCTTCTTTGCATCTACACTACAGTAGATTGATGTGGTACATGCAAGGACAACTGGAGCAAAATTAGGCAGGCTAACCTTAGTTTACGCAGCGCGATTAGCGAATTGTGTAACCATTCTACGGCTTGTGAGAACGCCTAGTAGTCATTCTCCAATAGCACCAACCGAACGACAAACATTACCCCGGAAAATCCAGATGCGGGAGATACACTGTACAGTACTGTCAGTACTGTCGCGTACATGTCAACAAGTGAAGCGAGTTACGTGAATTGCATTATGGGATAGCACCACGTGACGTAAACACGGCATGCGTCACTTCCAGGAACATTCACTGTTTAAACCAGAAAGATATTTCTCAATAATTAATTTGTTTTCGCTCCACGTCGTCGCTTGTATTCGCCGTACAAGCTAAACCATAATAAATAATCTTTTACAGGTTCTTGTCATGTGCGTCGTGACATATATACAGTATATAGATTTTTTTTTCCCAAAAGCTTAGTGTTGGCGAGGTCGTTCATAGCGTGTACAGTACTTAGCAGCTCCATAGAGCCCCGCGACCACCAAAAGCTACTATTAATAGTCAAAAGATAAGACTACGACAGGGATAAGACTAACGAAACAAAAAGGTTTATATGAAGGTAAAGCAATTGCACATTTTTACATACTTGTAGTTTTAAGACCCAAGTATTAATCTTTCTACAGTATTTGTTTATGAAACATTTTTGTTTCATAAACAAATAAACAATACTTTTCATACTTTATAGTATATATATATATATATATATATATATATAAAATGATCACATTTTCCCTCATGTAAAGCGCACTTTCCCTTTGTTATAATGAGCTCTCTTTGCCATCTTGAAGCATGTCATGTCTCTTATTTACACATAGGTGGCGTTATAACCTAACTCTGTCGCCATGATGTGGTTTCCACTTCGGAGTGATGATGTACGTTCCCAAGCTCATCATACATTTACTGGATATTTAGACAAGCTGCTGGTTGATATTTGATGATAATATGATGCTATTATTATTATTATTATTATTATTATTATCAACAATTCTATCTTGCAACAAGTTTGGACTTTGGACAGTCCATCAAACATCAATTTACAGACTCAAGGTCCAGGCGTACATAAACAAGAAACACACCCTAACAACAAAGGATACAATTAAACAGAGACACAAAATAATTATAAGAGCATATCGATTAAACAAGATAAACGATTTTAACACTTGTGTTTCTGTATGGGGCTACAGACTGTTTGTTCATGTGACTGCATGGCTCTTGATTGAAGAAATTGAGTCGAACGTCACTAGTGGTTATGTTGGATTGGGGAAACAAAGTCACGTGACAGCCACCGAGGCCGAAGTATCTCTGAGAAGCCACGCCCCCCAAATAAAATAGATTGGGCAATCAAAAGTTGAAAGAAGGAAATAAAGGTTGAGACCAGAATGTAGCTGAGTGTAATGGAGTAAAAGGGTGTTCTATTCAAACTGCTGTGGCAACTTCAATTAATCCCAAAAGTTACTTTGTTAATTGTAACGGAGAAAATGCAATGTCTTACTGCGTCATTCCAGAACTGGAAGACATTTTGGCTTCAAAATTCCTGTAAAAAAATAAACCTTCACTTTTCTGATTTTCTGTGACATATTCATCAATAATAGGTCATAAATAGATTTTTAAAAATCAACAGCTTGATCAGTTCATTTTAAATCAATGGTACAATTTATATGACCTGATTTACCATATTTGGTGTTCAGAATACCTGTCACTGTAATCACAGTAGCAGGGTTGCAAATCCGGATGAATGTGAGCTTTCTCTCAGGAGTGGAAGCTGGTTTTTTGGCTCGCTGTTAATAGTGACCTAGCGGGACAAACTTTCTTGTGCATCCATCCATCCATTTTCTGAACTTTCTTATCCTCACGAGGGTCGTGGGCGCGCTGGAGCTACCCTAGCTGTGTTCGGTCAATAGGCGGGGGACACCCTGAACTGGTTGCCAGCCAATCGCAGGGCACGCATAGACGAAAAACCATCCGCGCTCAGAACCACACCTCGGGACAATTTCGAGTGCTCCATTAACCTACCATGCATGTTTTGGGAATGTGGGAAGAAACTGGAATACCCGAAGAAAACCCACGCAGGCATGGGTAGAATGTGCAAATTCCACACAGGAAGGCCGAAGTCAGAATTGAACCCTGCACATCTGCGTTATTATTCTGATTATAATGATGATGATGATTATTATTATTATTTAAATTCGGTCTCAGGACAAGTAAATGTAGTAATAAACTGCATGTTTTAGTATTTTGTGTGTGGGTTATTTAAAATTGGATGCGTGGGACAGAAAATGTCCTCCAATTCTTGAATGACCCGACTGCCAAACTCTGATACACAGGCATACACTACTGTCACCGTACCTTCAGTGGTGGCAAGAGTCGTGATAATAATTTCAGAAGGACCACCAGAAAGGGACCCAATGAACTATGCTATATGTTTCATGCTTATAGAAAATGCACACAGTTCTACAAGTGTGAATGATGCCCCTCCTCCTTTGTGTGTCTAACTCACAGACACACCCAGTCAACGCTGGCGCCAACCAGCAAATCCACCCCTCCCAACTCCCTCATCATTCCCCCCCCACACCCCCAAGTGACCTCTAATTATGTCATGCGAAAAAGCTGTGTCCCATTGAAAAGCTCCCTTAATCAAACCCAATTAATTCCGCTATTTTCCCTTATTATCCTTAGCGAGGAACGCGTCTTCCCAATAAGACTGTTAACTCCAGCCGCGGTCCTTTCAGATCTACTCGGGCACCGGAGTGAAATAATGGACCGCACAATTAATCAATTAGTAATTAGGGACTCTGTTGTTCTTGATGGACACAAGGACTGTTGTGCATTGCGGGGATTAGTTAGTGGCTGTCCTATTTACACTTTAGACAACAGGCTTTCGGTCTATTTGCCATCAACTTTACATTTAGACTGGAAACAGTGAAAACGGAATCAATATGACAACAAGTTACAGGATGTCATTTCGCTGACAATTTTTATCTGAAGCAAATTAAAACTTTCCGAACGTTAGTTTGACAAGAAAATGCAAACTCAAAACTTTATTCATGTTTTAATATTTTACATATGTAAAGTATGCCTTTACAAAGATCTTCAGTTTTGATTGGCGCAGTCAGAGGCGTATCCAACAATTATTTTAGTTGGAGAATATGGTGTGCCTCTATAGCCTGGACATGATAAATCTTTTTTTTTGTACATTTTTCAATTGTAATCTTAACAAATAGCATTTTCATTTTGATTTCCAGCAATTGTGATCAGGTTTGCAAGATGCACGTGATGCAATAATCTTATGTGTTCCAACACAAGCTCTCTAACAAAATATCTGCCATTACAATACTTACTCAGTTTTTATGGAGACGTTTAGAAGTATGAATTTATCAATACGGTTATTATCGTGATTTTCATCCTGCAGTGGCTTACGTCATCGCAAACCACGATAACCATCGAAAAATTCATACTTCATACTAAAAAAAAAAAAAAAACAACAACAACAAAAACTGATCATTACCATAGGATCATTGTAAGGGCAGAACTGATGATACAAATTTTAGATCATTTGATTGTGCGGGTTTACCTAATGAAGTGCCCAGCGAATGTATGTGTGACATATGTTGGCCGATAACCTTACAGACCTTATGTTGTTGCGTGCACGTGCGTCATCAAGGTCAAAAGAAATCTCCTCTGGCCACATCATCTGTGCCATTGTGTACTCTCGCAAAAGCTACTTTGTGCTGAAAAAGGCATTCGCTAATGGTCCAAGTCAGTCAAAGTCAGTTTGTGCATGGGAAGAGGCAATAAGCTGACAAATTGATTCTCCCGTCAGTGCCATTGTGCAGATGAGATTAGTTATTGTTTTGGAGGAGCAAGATGCCTGTGATTGATGTTACAGCAAACAAAGTAAGCAACAGAGGCAAGAAAAAAAAATGTGCCAATTTTAAACCCTCACTACTGTTCTTTTTCCATGCACACATACATTTATCTGGGTATGCCAATTTTGATCCGGTAAAAGTATACCCGCACAAAATCTGTCGACATCAAATTATGAATGACAGATCTTTTGAAAAATATAAATAGCCTGACTGACATTGATTAATCCTTAAAGATTCAGAGGAAAAGTAAAGTGTATTTTATTTGCTGCAGGTAATTGTTTTTGAGGTGCTGACTGCAGAGGTTGTGCCTGTCAATGCAGGCGCTGACCTCTGTATGACTTATGAGTCATTATAAGGTGTCTTTGCGATACCCTGCTCCCTTAAAAAAATAGTTGAGATTTTCCATTGAGCTTCATGTTCATTGTATTAAGTAAGTGGTTCTTAACCTTGTTAGAGGCACCCAACCCAACCAGTTCATATGCACATTAACCGAACCCTTCATTAAGAAGAATATGACTTTTTACGAATTCAAGACATAAAAAATGCATTTATTAAAAACAGAAAAAAAAGTAAATGCAATTTCAAGACATAAGTATAATTTAAAAAAAATTTACGACGTACTATCACGACAGTCACACGTTGACTACTGAGCGAACTAAATTTCCCGTAGCACTGATTGGACAAGCAATGCAATGTGATCATCTGTAGCCAGTGATGGCCAAGCGGGCATGTCATAACTAATTGAAATGTTGAATCGGGGATGTCTTAACCTCCATGGCAGAGGTTCGGTCGAACCCAGGTTAAGAACCACTGTATTATACAGCACATAGAATCAGCCCAAAATATGAGCTTGCTGACAGGGTGGTCATTTGTGTTAGCATCCATCCAAACATCCAAAAGCATTATTCAATTCGGTCCAAAACCTGACACTACCAAGCACACCCATATAAGAAAATATGATATAAAATGAAGGAATTATATTTTAAGGGATTTGTCATTGTACTGGTATGTGTTTAAATTAAACCAAAAGTTGTATTTTTCTGAGGGAACCTGTGCAAATGTGAAACACAGACACTTATTGGGACTCTTTGATCTACACTCTTGAACACCGTCACTACTGTCTCATAAAAACAAAAAGTTTAAGGCATGTAAAGTTTGACCATTTCAAGATTCCCACCATTGTCCATACACACACAGCGGTAAATCCAAAATCCGTTTTAGTGGCCATGGGTCAATTTTGACCCGGTTACAGCCTCAGTATTTTCCAAAACTTTGAATCGCATGCACAAAACAATGTTTCAAATGTTTACATTTTTGTGTATTTGAGCAGCTTGGTCAGATTTGACCCGAACAGTATGTAAGGGTTAATTTGGATGCAATTACTTTTTAGTGTTGTTGCTGTTGCTCTTTTCCCATGCTTTTCTTTGTGCCACTAGCTGTGGCTCAACGCATGCCTACCCCGGCCCCTGGCTGGGACCACGGCCCCGAGCGGGGCCCCAACTGAGCAGTGCCAAGCTGTCCGGCGAGTCGGTGCCCGTTCAGGCCTGGCCCGGCCCGGTTCGGTTCGGCCTGGGTACTAATCCCCAGGGCTGTCAAAGGACCCCGCGCTGAACTCATCCTGCAACACAGGAAAACGCTCTAATTGGGGGATTTTCTCCATCATTAATTCCAATGAGCATCCCCCCCCCCCACTCACCCTCCAACACCACCATCCTCTCCACGCCTCCTCCATCTCTCCCTCTCTCTCCCACACTTTTCTGCTTCCTAATCTCCTGCTTCATGTTTCCATTTTTCATTATTTCCACTCTGACATCCTCACATTGTCTGCCATTTTTTGTCTCAAGCTCAGATTGCTTTTCATCAGCTTTACGGAGAACGTTTGTCCCTCTTGTTGACGTCTCCGAAAAATGCCCCTTCAGTGCTCACAGGCACATTTGACCGACCAATGATGCTTATCAGGATGCCCAAGTTCAATAGTTGATTAAAAATAATGCATTGCTTTAATCTACAGATAAATATCCATCCATCCATTTTCTGCACCGGTTATCCTCACGGCCCACGAAAGCAAATCAAGCATGTCAACTTCCATGATGCTTGAACCAAAATTTCAAATTGTCATATCCAAACCATAACAACAATGTTTGAACAAGCCATTATTCTTGACTTCTGATTTCAAAACAAGTTATCCATCCATTTGTTGTTCATTGTATATGTAATATGCG
This sequence comes from Hippocampus comes, assembly GCF_001891065.2. Classification (NCBI taxonomy): domain Eukaryota; kingdom Metazoa; phylum Chordata; class Actinopteri; order Syngnathiformes; family Syngnathidae; genus Hippocampus; species Hippocampus comes. The sequence goes on along the minus strand of NW_017805335.1, from coordinate 362,812 downwards.
GAGGTGGTTAAACATTGATATGGTTTTACAAAATTCACAGTCATAACGGCCCTCCGAGTGGAAACAGTAATGACAATGTGGCCCGCGACAAAAATGAGTTTGACATCCCGGTCATATAACATTGCATCATCAAAGAGTGTAAGCAATTTGTAACACTTTAGACTGGTCAATTATTTGTAAAAACAGCACGCACGCACACACACACACACACACACACACACACACACACACACTAACACTCCTGAACTGACCAACACTATATTCAATTTAACAAATTTCTCCAGAACAGGTTTCGGTCCAATGCGAGTGATATGCTACCTAAATTGTACATTTTTTTTTCCATGCACGAAATTAATCGCAACAGTATATTCATTTTGTACCTTGGCTGCATTGCTTACAATAAATATACAATATGTGGACGTTAGATTTCTTGCCTCATCAGATTTCAGCCTCTGTGTGTTGCCGCGTCAGTCTAACCCGCCCAGGGCCTTTAGAATCAATGAGACTATTTCTTTAGCCAATTGGATTTCAAATTCTCCTCACAAGGCCGGCAAGCTGGCCTACAATAATGTCATCATTTTCTGTCCTCTGATTGGTTGGTTGGACTAAGCCAAGTTTGACAAGCAAAACACGTCTATTGCGATCTGTACAGAGCACATGATGGAGCTTATTTCGATGTTTTTTGTCATGTCATTAGATTAATATTGATTGTGAACTGCTCAAGATGGTGTACGTGGAACAGTTGCATGCTGTTCTATTGCGTCTTTGTATCGTGTTGATGGCTTCTCTAAACTGCCACGTCACGTGATAGCGGCGGTATTAAGACAAGTCCCCAACTGAAGGACCATGTACCAAATGAACGTTGCAACTGAAAAGGTTGGTATTCTAAATAAAGTGGCTGCAATTATTTTTTTGAAGTAGAAAAAAAAATTAAACAAAATCAAGAATCAACCTCACTGGGGAAATTCATTCCAGAACTTCTGTCCATCTTGTAGTTTGGGGAATAACGAGGAGCAAATGGTGGGGGGCCTTTACTGTTGTATCAGTTGGGATGTTTTTTCAACAGCCGCAGCTAATCAACACAACAACAAACCCCTGAAGTGTGACACAGCAGATGATATCTTTGGTTAGATGATAACAGAAACATGTAAACATTACCCTCTTACTGTATCCACGCGCCTACGCGCATATGGCCGTCCATCTGTCCAAGAAAGTGATGCAGCGGCCCGAAACGTCAACATGTGTTGCAGTGGCTCAGCCTGCAGGCCTCGCTGCCTCACGGCCTGGCCGCTAGCTCTCTCGCTCCCTCGCTGGCTTGCTTGGGGGCAATTAGGAAGCCAGGTCCTGTGGTCAGAGGCCCCCCTGGGAAGCCCTGATTGATTGGAGTCTCATCTTCCTAACGGGCTGGCACCCTGCCATCCAACTATGGAGGATTGGGAGGGGTGGAAAAAAAAAGAAGAGAGAGAGAGAGAGAGAGAGAGAGAGAGAGAGAGAGAGAGAGAGAGAGAGAGAGAGAGAGAGAGAGAGAGAGAGAGAGAGAGAGAGAGAGAGGAGACACACACACAAAGGGAGTTGGAGCACAAGTGACAAGCCCAAGGAAAAAGAAAGAAAAATGTCTCTGCGCATGTATGTCAGATGATAACGATTATTCTCTTGTAATCTTGGATTGCTCTTTAGACTTACTGGGCCCAAAGGGGGAAAAAACTGTGGGAATGGGCACACGGGTCAACATGAAAGTGAGAAAGCGGTGACACATGTTCTATCAAACTATATTTATTTCCAGTAGATCTTTGTTCATGTCTTTCTAGAATATGCACCTTGATGTTCCAGACAAAAGGAAAGAAATGACTATCGCTATGACACATATTTCTACATACAAAACAGTATCACAGGGTTTGGAAAAAAAAAAAAAAAAGAAACCCTGTGCCATTAGAAAAACAAAACAAACAAAAAAGCCATCTAGTGCAGTTTTGTCCATAAAACTTTGGCTTATTCGTGGTCCCAAATCACACACACGTAGGAAGCTCTATTTGTGCAAGGTAATCCTCATTTGTCCATAGTTTCAGGTCCAATCAGATGTCTAAACAACAACAACCCGCAATCCAAAAAAAACCCAAAACACACACATCACAAAATGCAAAAATGAGCAGCTGATTGATAATTATCTTCCAACCATTCACTTCGTGTTTCGGCGAGCGTCTATACTTTAATGACAATTGGAGCCAAACTCAAAGAACAGATGGACGAGACCAATATAGTGTCACTAATGATCATAGCAGCCCCAATCAATGCTTCCCCTCCTTTGATTGAGAAAAAAAAAACCCACAAATGGTTACAAGGGTCTATTTAGTCCTGCCCGAGACCCCCCACCCCCTCCACCCCGCATCCCTCCCTCAAGTGCAGACAAAGAGAATGCACTTGGATCAATTGTGCTGAACAAAGGCTGAACTATGTGGGGTGACGCATCACACGGTGCTGCCCCGCACGTACGCGCAGCCACCCAACACTGAGCTGCCAACAGCCTTTCTCCTCCAACAGCCACTCAAGCACAAGAAATTAAGCAAAACAGTTGTTATTTTTTTCCCCCTTGCAGCCCCCCCAACACCCCCCCCCTTTTTTTTTTTTTTTTTTTTTTTTTAAACTTGCTACATTCCGTCCCTCCCTCGTTAAAGCATGACAGCACACCAACAAAGCAACTGTGCATGATTATTTTTTGGTATATTCCCATTTAGAAGGTGCCGTCTTCCCTGACATTGCTGTCCTTTGAGCAATTTTGGACTTTACAGTCAAGTTTTTTTTTTTTTTTTTTAAGAAGGGGCTTTTTTTTTTTGCCATCTGTGAGCTGCAGGCTTAAATGAACCCACACCAATAAGAATAGGGGTACAGTAGTGATCTATTGCTCAAAGTACCATCTACACGCATGTACCCCACAGGACGAATGACTGAACTTACAAGTAACTGTACAGGTGTGTTCATCAACTGTAAAAGTTATGTGATAATAATATATATAATCATAATAATAATGAAAAAAAAAGATTCCAGCATCAAACCTACAAATGAGTATTAGGGCACACTGAAAAGTTTTCATGATATTAGAAAAGAGTAGAAAAAAAAATTCAAATCGTAGTATTATGAGGAAACAGAATTGTATTTTTCACGAGGAAAACAAATGCCATTTTTTGACCAAAAAATCTTGTGATTTTCAAACTCAATCAATTATTAAATATATATTTACTTATATTTTAATAGAAAGTCTTAAATTCGTGAGGAAAATATTTTGGGGAGGGGAAAAAGGCAGACATTTTTAATTTGATGAAAATTAAGTTATTTGATTGAGACAGGCAGCCGTGGTTGAGATCATCAGCTCCCAACACCGTCCCTGTACTCATTGTTGCAGTTGTCCTTGCGAACGCGATATCTTTCAAGATTCAAGTTTGAATTGGACATTTTTGGGGTGGAGGAAAGAATTCACGAAAAGTAAGGAAAAGTCAAAATCCTCCAAGGATTTTTCTGAGAACCGTCCCACCCCCACACACACATTTTTCGCCTTTCGTCTTATGAGAATAAAGTTGGGATTTTAGAAGAATAAAGTGAGAAATATTGAGGTGGGGAAGTTATTATTTATTTATTTTAAATAAAGTTAGTAATTTATGACAAAAATATATCTTTGGAGAGCATAGACATGCACTTATAGTTTCACGAAAACAAAGTTATGTATGAGACTAAGAAGCGGTAATTTTCAGAGGGGGAGAAAGCCTCTTTTTTAAATTTGTGATATTTTTGGAAGATTCAATATCCAAATTCTCCGACAGGACTCGTCTTCTCAGTGTTGCCCTGATACTCCTTTGCACTTTAAACTCTGATTAGACCATTAACAAATTGGCAATTGGATTCTATTTATCCAAAAAAAAAAAAAAAAAATAGGGAGAAAGGAAAGCAAGGGGATAAAAGTCAGAAGCAAACAGCAGAAAGTACAATCTAATAACCGATTCAATTGACTTATAATGATGGACTCATGGCCATGGAAAATATGGCCGCAAAATTAAAAAGGGCAGTTTGAGAACACGTCACTCATCCACTTTATGTCCTTGAGATGTAAAAAAAGAAAAAGAATTAAAACGTAAAAAGAAAGTCCCTATATCCCCAGTTTCGAATCTTTTTCCTTTGCATTGTGGGTAAGGTCCCTGCCATCGTGCGATCATGTCAGCACTCTGAGGAGCCACTCAGTGTCACTCCCTGTTGTTAGTCACATGGGTAGCCAGGTTTTATCCATGGACTGGATGTGTTCCTTGGCTTTCATCCTCAGTGCAGCGATACTCGAGCTGCGCTGGTCCATGTCCTCCAGCGGAAACTTGTCGGGGTACGGCGCCGGACACTGGTAAGGGGGAGGCGCCGCCATACTCTGCATTCCCTGACCCATGGACGGATGAGGGCTGGAGTTGAGGAAACCGTGGCCCGGGTAGTTGGGCTGGAGGCCTTGAGCCGGGCCCATGAAGCCCGGGATGCTGTGGACCGGCGTGGCGCTGGACAAGGGGGAGGTCAGCCACGGGTCCAAGGGGAGGGAGTTGCTCATGGGTCCCATGGTGGAGTGGACCGGCGCCGCTCGGTTGAAGGACAGCATCGGCGGGTCGTGGAGCTTCATGGTGCTGGCGTCCATTTTCTCCTGACGCCTCCATTTAGCTCTTCGGTTCTGAAACCACACCTGGAGTTTGAAGATAGATTCAGTTATTCCCCACGGTCTTGCATTCTTTTTTCATCTAATCAGATTCCAGACTTTGTGTGTCGTCGCATCAATCTCATCTGCCACGGGCCTTCAGAATCAGCAGTGCCATCCGATGCAATTCAAACTATATTCGCAATGAGACTTTCTTCAACCAACAATCATTTCAAATTTGTCCTCAAAGGACCAGGATGTTGGTAGGCCAAAGCAAAACTTATTACAGGCAACTTCGACGAGCAAAACACATCTGTAAAACGCTGCACACGTGACATGAACCATTTCATGCACCCTGTAACCTGATAACATGTTAAACTGTCCACTGTCGTAACTGCTATCCCTGAAAGGGTTAATACACAGGGCTCTGGTTTTGCAGATAGTGCTTCATGCCATGGCGCTAATGCTGGCAGTTCTTGATTTTTCTATCAGCGTAAGGCTCACCACGCTCTTTGCCACATCAGACCGGTGTCGACCAAGTTGGCGGGGAGGGGCGGCACAGCAGAACCAAAGTCTTGGTGGAGTGGAAATTTGGTGACAAAAAGTCTGCTGTACATCAACATTTCTTTTTCAGTGCGTTCAAACTCATTGAACTGAACAGTTCAAGAGTGAATCTTGACATGATCAGCCAAAATCTTTGGCAGACGTTTCTGAGTAAATGTTATGTTGACTTGGCTATGACGTCTCGTCTCGACGTGATAGGATCACAGCGACTGGAGAGACTGGAAATTCTTAAGGGTTAATATGTTTGGAAACACACAAACTGCGACTTGCGTAATGATCTGGTATAATCGCTTGACTTGGCAAGCAAGGCCCGATGACTTGTTGGCGAGCTGCTGGTGTCCTATTACCGTGTTTACCAAACTCAGGGTTAAGATCCCAGGTCAGATTTTGGCAATACGGACATGTGGGTATTCGATGGGTCTCCAGCTGAAAATGCTTGAAAAATATTCGCAAGGCACTACTGGCCTTTGTATATGAAGCCAAATCTATGAATAGACTATTTTGACAAGTACAGTGCTCCTTTTAAGGGATTTACCAAAGTCTCATTTGATCTCTCTGGTCATGACCGTACAGGTCTGCCAAACCAGTCGATCACGGTTTGCTCCCAAGTTGACTATGGGGTTGTAGGGGGGAGAACCAGACGTTTGAATTGAGGACACCAGTCCTACCTGAACTCTGACTTCGGGGAGGTTGACCTTCATGGCCAGCTCCTCGCGGCTGTACACGTCAGGGTAGTGAGACTTCTCGAAGGCACGCTCCAGCTCGTGCAGCTGGTAGGTGGTGAAGGTGGTGCGGTTGCGTCTGTGCTTCTTCTTGGGCTGATCGTCCTTGTCCGGCTCGGGTGACTTGCATTCATCGCTCTCAACGCTCTTCCTGAGTTCCTCCTCGCACTTGTTGGTAAACAGGTCGGCATCTGCACAAAAACACAAGGGTGATGACTTTATTCATATTTTCATCCCCCCCACACACACACACTTTGACTCACTGTGTGGCTTTTATTCATTCAGTCACCACGCTCCAATCTCAACTCTTCAATAAATGGAGTTGGTAGAATTCTGTTCATGCCCCCCCCCCCGAAAAAAAAAAAACACCACAAAAAAATATTTGTAACATGTTCTTCTAAGAAAAAATGATACTGTGTAGTGTTGGATTTCATAGAAATATATTGCAATAAAATAAGAAAATAAAAAGTACAGAATTCAACTGTTTGTTCGTCATGATTTCATGGCTATTGTGTGGCTGGTGTCTGTCTCGGCCACCAGGGGCAACATAATGTATAAAATTTTCCTCACGGAGGATAAAGAAATATATGCCTGGGAGTATTTTTATATTGTCTGTTTACATGTGTTGCTACATTTGTGTTCAAGTACATGTTCATTAAAAACATTATACTACCACAATAACAAGCTAGTTTTGTTAGCCTGTCAATGGCTTTTCCCATTATGTTTTAACATTAAGTTAGCAGGCTTGAGTAAGACAAAGTTATGTGGTTATGTGGCTAAATACACAACGTGCAATTATCTATGTTTCATCTTTATTTTGTTAACAGGGAGTGGCAATTAATATCCTGAAGGAAACATTTGTATTCTTTGTTGAAGAAACAAACAGCTAGCCTGGCTAGCCAAGCCCACTTTCGTTCGAAAGAAAGTGGGCCTGGAAAGCCTGCCTTCTAATTTCTGTTTGATTTCTGTTTCTGTTTTCAGTCTCCAAATCAAAACAGATGGTGGTCATCTATGAATATTTATCAACTTTGGGTATTGATAACAGTGGAGGTCTGTTGTTGTATTGAATCTTATTAGATTGCGCAGGTTTATCTAAAGAGTATAACTATCCATCCATCCATTTTCCGATCCGCTTTATCCTCACGGTCACGGGGAGTGCTGGAGCCTATCCCAGCTGTCTTTGGGCAGTAGGCGTGTGACACCCTGAACAGTTGCCAGCCAATCGGAGGGAACACAGAGACGAACAACCATCCTGTCTCACACTCACACCTAGAGACAATTTAGAGTGTTCAATCAGCCTGCCATGCATGCTTTTGGAATGTGGGAGCAAACCGGAGTACCCGGAGAAAACCACGCAGGCCTGGGGAGAACATGCAAGCTCCACACAGGGAGGCCAGAGCTCGAATTGAACCCGGTACCTCTGCACTGTGAGGCCGACGTGCTAACCACTGGATCACCGGGCCGCAGAGTATAACTAACATTTACAAAATAAACATCTACTGGAACTGAAGAATGTGAGGCACACATTCCAGACAAGCAGCAATGAGTTGGACACATGCATCATTAAGCTACTGTAGATGAGTGAAGCCGTCAATCCTCTCAACCTCAATGAGGCTCGTAAACACTGCTAATCGGATTTGTTAAACTTGTTTCCACCCTTTATCTGCTCCTAAAGTAAAACTGACGAAATAAAATGCCACGGCCTGGATAGCAAGTATTGTACATCCAAGATTATGAAACGGAAGTACAATACAATACAATACAATACAATACAATACAATACAATACAATACAATACATCCTGATTTATATTGCGAAGTATCCTACATTGGAATACATTCGCCAAGATTGATGGGTGTAAATTTCAAGCAAATGAAGTGTTATTTAGCCATCGTTGAAGTCTAAATGAAGCTAAAAAGGAGTTACAAACTATTATATGGCTTTAAATGGGTCTCCTTGGCCTTAAATCGAGTTACCTTTTGGAATAAAACCTTGCAGTAGAGTAGAAAATTCTGGAGATTTTTTTTTTTTTGGGGGGGTGGGGGATTGCCTTTTTGAGGAATGTTTTTGTGCGATGTTGCCTGTAGAAAATCTGGCCAAAAAATACCATCCAATTACAGTAAAACTGTATAACCTCTTTTTTTTTTTTTTAAACGTTCTCCTCAACTCTTGTGTTTTCTCTTCTATTAGGGGAACCCCTTTCTCAGGTTGGCAAGCAAGTTTCATTAAAAAATATCCACCAGTTGCTCTGAGACATCAGGGGGTCAAAATGACCATGCTTCAAATGCAGAGACTTGTCGTAAAGGCTCAACTAAATTAGCGCAAATGGAAGTTAATTGGTGAGAAGAGCAGAATGGGTCGTGAGCTTCAGCAATCACGATTTTTTTCATAAATTTTTATGTCAGGGAGAATTTTGGAAGCATTCGAAGTGCTCATTCCATGTTTTCTCCAAAATTCCACAAAGATGGCGGCCACTTGTCATGTTGCTATTTCAAATGTAAAATACAGTATGTATGTGTCTCGGCCCTTGCGTCAGCGTTAGTTCACAAGTCAGAAATGAACTCCTGATTGCATTCATTTCGAATGTTCCACTTCGTAGCCTGTATGGGACATCATTGTTTGGAAAAAGCAAACGAACGGGCCATGTAGCAGCCGGCTTGTTTTCGGAGAATGAGACGCGCCGGTGGCACATAAAGGAGGGGTCGTGGTGCGCTTTCAAGTGGCGAGCTGGAGCGCGCCTGGCGACAATGCTGGATGCGGAGCCTTCTTTATCGAGCTCTCATTAAGCAGCCCTGACAAAGGCCGGGGCTGGGACAAAGGCCCGAGGTCGGGTGTGGTTCAGCGACCAACTCTTGTGCCTGTCAGCCCATCACAGTCGCTAGTCTGAAGGATGCCCACTGTTTAGCAGCCAGCACACAAGGGAGGGGAAGCGGGCAGTTCTGGGGCGGGGGTGAATGACACCCAACTTGGGAAAAGTTGCTCATCCAAGGGGAAGTGGCCTGACTTCACGGGACAGTTACATACTGTACAAAAGATGATGTCACCGCAAATGGCCTCATGGAGTAGTTTGAAAAATGTGGAATGAGGCGTTTTAAGTTGCCACGTCGCAACATCAATTTTGGGCCACAAAAAAGAGACATTCTTTTATTATTTCTTTATCGACATTCATATATTTGTAAATTCATGTATGAAAATAATGTTTATTTATTTATTATTATTATTATTATTTTCTTTTTTTTTGTGGTTTACTTTTTTTGTGGTAAGCAAGGAGTACACCAAAACAAAAGCTCCATCGGGTGGCACGACAATGAAAAAAGCTTGTTGTGTGTGACAGTTCGCTGCAACTTTGTAATGCACATTACTGCCACCTACAGGCCAGTAGTTGAACATTAGAACAGGACAGTTACATACAGTAAAACCGAAGAAGGATGGGCAGTCTTTGTAAATGGTCTCAATGGTCTTCAATATGCATATTTTTCTAATCTGCATTTCTATTCACAAGCTGCATTTTGAGTCAAATATAAATATATTTTTTTAGTTAAGTTTTTTTTTTTGGTGTGGTTTTTTTCAATTTTATATCCTTGTGAGACATGATTTTATTTTTTGGCTGATTTTGAATATTTCACTGGTGTTTGTTGGTGTCTAAGGTCATTGAGTAAAATGGATTATGAAGAAAGAACTGCATAAGCGACCGGCCATTAATTTTTGTAGGGACTCGGGATAGATACGCAGATCAAGGAGATAATTATGTTACAGTCTGCTTGCATTGGGGCCAAGTGGGGCAGTGAACCAGCAGATGATGATAATATACATCAGTGTAAATAGTGCACAGTACTGCCACCCATAGGACTGGAGTGGAACAGGAGCATCAGGGCAGGACAAACAGTTTATACCGCCCCCTGTTCCCCTGGAAATCAAACCACTGATTGAGGAAAAACATATTTTGAAAGACACTCATGTATGTGTGGATCAAGCTTGAATTGCAATCCTCATCATTCTTCATATGCATGTACTCTTCCCAAATTCATGGGAATTAATATTTGTCATGTCTGTGCCACAAAGTCATCTACCACCTGTCAGACGTAAAGATAGCTTCAGATTAGACATCCACATAACCTAACAGTGACAACAGAACGAAGGCCCGTGGATTCTAATCTGCACGCAAGAGAAGATTAGGGGGGAATTCCACAAGGAGATGGGATTGGCCTTCGGGGGCATAAACCCCCAGCACCATCTTGTTCTGTGATTTATCTCCCAATCTCAGCCCACACAGCTCATTTAATGCAACATACTGGACATGGCAGCGTGGCGAAACTTGGTGATTTGGAATCTGCTCCAGTGTCAACACTGGTGACATAAATTGAAGATTTTAATCATTGAGTATTCAGGCAATTTTTTGTTTAATAAAAAAAATAAATCTGTTCAATTAGGTTCACAACAAACAGCAGTTGGCAAATAGAATTCTTCAAAAAGAAGGCTTCAACTTGTTCATTCCCATCCCCAGTTGAAGTCCACGATCAAATCAAACAAAACAAAGAGAATTACCCCTTGTGTACTTAAAACAACCATATATCTTATTTTCAGATTGCTACCTTCATGGCATTGCCTCTCTGTTTGGCACTATATCCCTTGAAGCAACGGACTGAAGACAAACGGTGTAGGAACACATGTAGACAGACAATATAACAGTAGTTATTCACTATCATACTCTTGATCCTCTGTGAAAAATGACTAATATTAGTGATGTACTGATGAACCAAGAGAAATTGAGATTTCTCAATGACCATGCAGTATATGCATTTGTCTGTCTTATGCTGGCCTGAAGCCAAGGCGGGCTCACCAGAAAGAGCAGCACCATTGCCATTCAACTGGTGCAAAATCTGTTTTATTCTATTTAATTATGTCAGTAGTACATATTTTTTGTGAGTACAATATTATGGAGTGATATTCCAATACATAGTACAACGAATGTGTTTTTCTTTTTTTTTTGGAGGTGGGGGGGCTGAAACAGATTAATGACATTCCCATTTACTTCAATGGGAAAAGATGATTTGAGATACGAGTGTTTTGAATTGCGAGCAAAGTCATGGGGTCGTCTCTCAAGGCACCACTGCACACTGAAATAATGATGCTCTTGTCTCAGTTTGTAAATGTACTAGTTAGTCGGACATCTGTGCCTGTTTCATTAAAGACAGTTAAGATTCTGTTGTATGAATGGCAACAGTATATCATTTTAAAAACATGTTTTCAGATTCAGGATCATTACATATTTCGTGATGATACACTAAGATAAAGTCATTTTTCAAGTATTATATGAAGTTTTTCATGATTCTCATGAGCTTCGTCACTCGGTGAAATCGTGGTTTTACTGTGTTCTGGTGAGGTGTGTGAGGTCCATTTCCATTTAAGTGACTCAAGCCCAACTCACCCTGATATTGGTGCTGCTGGTCCGAGTTATCATCTTGCAGGGGTTCAAGGTGGCCACTGTAGGACGGGTGAGACTCGTGCTGCTTTCCGGAATCCGCCAAGCCCTCGACGCCCACCTTCTGAGGCCCCGGCACCCCGACGGGGCCGAGCAGGGAATCCTGGTCTTTACTGAATCCCAGAATGACGTCGATGCTGTGGACGTGCCCCCCCACCGTGACGCCTCCGCCCTTGGCCAGGTCGTGGAAGTTGCTGGGCGAGAGGCAGCTGTCGTCCACCATGCTCATGGTATCCAGTGATAAATGCATCCGAGCGTGTGGGGCCCCTCAGCGGCTCCTGCGTCCAGAGGGGAGGAGGCCTAATTGAGCGACGCCGCGCAAATAGGAGGTCAGAGATCACCTCGTTACCTCGGAGGAAGCCTGACGTGTGTCTAAACCCGCTTAGCTGTGGACTGTGGCGGGGGGTCCTAAAGTCTATCCCCTCGACTTTCAAAGTTTGGACCATTAAGAGGACACAAACCCTCACTGTTGACTTTTAGCTTACAAATTGGACCTACAGCAACCAGAACTCCATCCACCGTCAGAATGTAAGAAAGCTTGAAATGGCGAATGCCCCACCAAACTATGAATTGGAAACAATTGCATCATTCCATACAGGAGACTGATTCTAAAATAGGCCTCCTTCAATTCTTTCTTGAGACGTACACCTGACTTTACATATGTGCTATATATAACCCTTTTCATATTTTTTTAATCTATTATTTCATTTTCAAAAATGCTTATATATTAGTATCTATTAATGATTTTTTTTCAGGCGTTGGCTTCATAGATCATAGCTTTCTTTCTACATTTTATCCGTTTAATCTGTCATCCATCATCCCCCCATCAAAGTTTCCGACTTTCTTTTATTCTGTCAATACTGTCAATTTTAAAAGTCTTTTATACATTGGTAAACTATCTTTCTAAACTGACTTTCTCTTGCTTTGGATACTTAAAATAACTTCACTAAATTGTTTTTGCTAATTCTTTACTCACTTACCTATCTGCAATAAAGTGTTACCCGTCCGTTTATTTTACACACTTGATATCACATTTTCAATCAATGTTTTTGCTATTTGAACGAAACATTAAGTTTGTTTGTTTTTTTTTACAGATCACAAACTTTTCTTGAGTCTTTTTTTTTTGCTTAAAATAATGTAACAATATTGTATTTATCTTATTACAAACTATTAATTCAAAAATTTTCATAAATCTAATGAAGTTCACAATAGTCTTTGCGTTATTTCATTGACATTTGAATATTACAATTTTGCCATTTAAAAGAAAAAAACAAAACAATTATGCCTCCCAGTGGTCTGGCAGTACAGTGCATACCTAAATAGGAAGAGCAAAAATACAATAAAACAATATAAATACATTTGTGGGCTGAATATGTGCTCAGAGTGGAAGTACACTCAAGAAATATGGTTCGCTATTTGATGACATCAACTTTTCAAATGTCCTGTTTGCTCACTAGAACTCAAGAACCTCATGAGCTCACATGAGAGAAAAAAGTAACAGTCCAAACGATGCCCGCGACCACTTACCTGCTGTTACGAGTAAGCGTGTTGCTCAGTTACTGATGCTGCTCCGCTTCACATTTACTCCTCCGGGATCCACTGGGCGCCCTCACTCTGCAGCTTGTGTTCGCATCGCATCTCTTTGGGGGAGAAAAAAAAAGTATACATGTAACGTACAAAACAGCGCAGCCAGACGCTCGCAGTTGTTGGTGAAGAAAGTTTTGGGAGTAGAGTTCAGCCAGCGTGCACTGCGGAGAGGAGCGCAAACGAGAGGCGGGAGGAGGCGAGAGGGAGAGGTGGACAAGGCTGGTGGGAGGTGAAACAAGGGGATTACGAGGAGGGTTTATTAATTGGAATCCTTCCCCTTTAAGAGTGATTGGCAGCTGTTTTCTGCTCAACTAATTGTATTAAATGTCAATTTCATTCACGGCCCACGGGAGGAGGCCTCGCCTAATGAAGCCCAGCTCAAGACTTTCTTTTGAGAAATTCTTTGTCTTTGGGACAAAAGATGCGCTGAGAGTTTTCACTTGACACAACCGGACCACATTGTGTTGAACGGTGAGGGAAAGGAAACGTTGACATTAGAACGCCAGCGGATCAAAACATTACAAGTGATTTGCTGGGACACAAGCATTACCCTTAAAATCTAGAAAAAAATATTGTTGTCTTACCGCTTTTTTTTTTTTTTTTTTAATCTATCTATCTATCTGCTATTAAAATGTGCTCTATCTATTTGGAGTATTTGACGGGACACAAGCATTACCCTTAAAATCTAGAAAAAAAAATATTGTTGTCTTATCGCTTTTTTTTCTATCCATCTATCAATCTGCATTTAAAATGTGCTCTATCTATTTGGAGTATTTGAGTTACCTTGATAGTGAACACTCCACCAAACCTTTTAAATAGCAATAATTATGTCATTACATACATGAAAAAAGGGAAATCGAATAATAAAAATCTACTGGGGCAACCCAGTCATCCATCCAACCCTTAAAGACTTAGATCCAACTTTACATCGTAAAATGTAATTCATAGAACTTCACAAAGTAATGCAATAGAGTTTTTTTTTTTTTTTTAAATAAACAACACAAAAAGGAAATCTGTGTTTGGTAGATTATTTCCTTGTTGTGACAATGCTTCTTGGCAATAAATATTCCGCTAGAGTCGTGTTTCTGAACATTTTAAATGGTGCCACATTTGTATGGAACACAAATTTGGTGGTTGGACAGCAGAGCTGAGTATATGGGATGCACCCATGAAAATTTTGCCATATCTTTTCTGGCAGTGCCTGGCAGCTTATTTTGCTTTTTTTTTTTTTTTTTTTTTTTTGCCGCTTCTGGTACCTACCCTTTCGGTAGCACCTCTGAGCATGGGCCTCGCAACAGTGCTCAGTGTGTCTGCTCCAAGAAACAGCATGCCATATTTCAATGATCAGAAAAAGTGGTGTTCCACAAAACCAAGTTGTGGAATTGTTTGGAGTCAAGTTCTAACTCACAATCTGCCCTACACCATGAAGTGCACTGGAACCACAGGAAGTGAAGAAACGCTATGTTCAGTGATGAGCCCACATTCCGACAGTTGGATGGTCGGGGCCCCCACCGAGCTAGCTTTATCAGAGACTACCGCCAGAATTCGGGAGTAGAGAGGGGGGAATGACCGGCCAGCAGTCCTGACCTCGAACCCATTGAACACTTGTGGGATCGGCTTGGGCATGCTGCTCGTACCAGAATGACTCAATCACATTGGTTGACGGATGGGATGCCATCCCACATCAGGCTGGCGACCAGCATGAGGAGGAAGTTTCAGGCTGTCGTGGATGCAAATGGTTCTTCCCCAGACACTCAACAAGAGTCGGTGACAACAGCAAAATAAAATTTTAGGCTTTGGTAGAGATTTGGCAAATGTTTCATGGGCACAACCCGGATACTCAGCTCTGCTGCTCATCCCACATGTGGTACCATTTAAAATTATAAGCCTTTCCAATGGCATATAATATACAGTACTAAACACAAATGTCTTTACTTATATCGTAATAACTTTTTTAATTCTTCACTTCAACAACAACAACAAAAAACAAACATTTTTGTAAAACCAGAATGAGTATAAATTCCATTCATAATTCACAACGTCAAAATTTATGATTAAATGTAAGAATTAGTGTCAGTGCTGAACTGTGTCAATCGTGTTTCCTCTCTTTCCGCAGTTCCCAATTTGGGCGGTATAGTGGCTCAGGGAAGCTTCGCCATATTTAGTTTAAACCCCGGAGAAGAGCCGGTAATCTTAAAGTAGGCGACCTGAGAGCTTTTCAGGTTTCAATCTGGAGGGACTGTATTTTCTATGTAAGCTGTTCAGTGACGTGCGGTATTTAACGACGTTTATTCAGAATGACGTCCTGAGATCCTCCTGAATGATGCATCAGTCGGAGTTGGTGTGGAAATAGTTGGGTTTTCCATACCAACTCAGGCTGGAACCTAAACAAGCATCGCTGCATGACCTGATAAAAGTAGGACATGTATTGAATGTAGATAATAAAACAGAAACACAATTTGCAAGATCTACATGTGACCGGTGTGTAGATCTAGAAGTTTTGATGACCCCGCCGTGCCTTGACTTTGACATGTGCTCTAAATTGTCCCTAGGTGTGAATGTGAGTGCGGATGGTTGTTTGGCTCTGTGTGCCCTGCGATTGGCTGGCAACCGGTTCACGGTGCCCCCCCCGCCTACTGACCGAAGACAGCTGGGATAGGCTCCAGCATGCCCGCGACCCTTATGAGGATAAGCGGATCTGAAAATGGATGGATGGAAATGAATCTGAAGTGTTGAAAATGACTTGTTCTCTTTGACAATGCAATGTTTGGAAATGTGAGGATTCGACCTGGCCGCAGCTTTAAACTAACATATTAACCAATGTCACAAAATATTACACATATTAGGTATCATTTATCTATTCTTATTCTGTTCATGGTCATGGGTGAGCTGAAGTCCATCGCACATGAGTTTCGTTGAAGGGCACACAAAACCCTGAACTGCTGTCAGTCAACTGGAAAGCACATACAGGAACACTGTAGAGATGGAAAACCAGTCACAGTCACATCGTCACTGAGGGAGAACTGAACCTACGCTGCCAGCATGAAAGTCAAATTAGTGAAGAGCAATACCAATTAAAAAGTATAGTATTTATTCAAATATTGGGTTATTTGAAACTGAAAAGAAATGCGTAGTACATTTCAATGGGGTCCATAGACGACAATGTGATAGCTCAAGACATCCTGACTGTGAGTGCGCACATGCATGCGTGCTTTGTAGACAAGTACAAAAGTGGCCGCTTTAAACAAGGGGAGGACACAGAGTTGAAGAAGCTGATGCCAGCTTAGTGTCCTAGAAATCAGCCAGGACTCTAAAGACACTAAAGAGATTTCCTGTGACCTCAAACAAATCTAAAGATAAAGTTAAAGAGAGAACATTTACTCGAGAGACTGTCTCGGCATTTACTTGGGTGGACAAATGTCAGTGATTGTCTTGATTTTGTTCCGCCAACAAGTGAGTTAACTGCATCCTCCTGTCTATGATGTGCTTTCCATTAATCACATTAGGGATTAGTTTGCTATGCCAACGGCACAATAGGTTCAAGCACATATTAAATTTATTTGTCAGACTCATGGTAATTCTTATAATTTTTTTTATTTTTGGGGGCGGGGGCTGGGAATCAGAGAACTTTGCTGTAAATATTCTGAACTTCTGTTACCATGCCACTGTCATACTGAGCATATTACCACCCAAAGCGTAGTGTAGGTCTTTCTTTCGACACTTTAGGAACTAGTTCACACTAAACTTAGAAAAAAAAATCCATATAATTTTTTAAAATTCTCAGTCTCCATGTGTTGCTGCACTATTTTTGTTTCATCCATTGCTTAAAAGTTAGAATGGATTGTTTTGTGGAGCTGGTGCATCATTATTTCATGCTTTTAAATTGTCCATCTGGTATGTGGGCCATGGCCAGCACGGGGTAATATAATACAGACATAATACACGAAGCATTTCAAAACTAAGGTAAGGTGCAATATTTTTTTTCGGAGTGGTTAAAGAATTATGTCTGAGTATTGTTCCATTGTCTGTCTACAAGTGTTGCTGCACTCTCCGGTTATAAAACAGCAACATTGATGCCAATTTCTAGGGCAGGACCGATATGGCTTGTTTGAGGCTGATGCCAACAGTTTGGCAGAATACATTTTCTATGACTGATTAATTGGTCGGTTAATTAAAACCATATGTAATGAATGAGGTAACGTCGGCCTTGGTCACTTAACGCTTACAACAATACAGATATGAATTACTGGCAGAACATTTGCCTTTTTTATAATACTTTACAACAGAGTAAATTGGGCAAAAATCGGCAGTTATTTGGGGGTGGGGGAGGAATGTTTGAATCTGTTATGTTGCAATGTATGTTGTTAGCAAAAATACGATTTTGGCCGATTTTTAAAAAAAATAATATTGGCCGATAAATCAACCAGGCTCTACCAGATGCTAGCTAAAATAGTTTGTTTCCATTCACCAGCAAGGAAAAGAATGAAAGAACCACAGTGTTTGCAAGTTAATCGACAATCTCTCAGTCACAACAAGATTGTGGCGATTATCTCGTTCCAATTTTGCTCTTGCAACTCTTTGCCCTACTACTGTTTGCCTGTTATCCTGTGCATAAATTGGTTAAGGGGGCAGCAGTGTAGTTTTCAAGATGCTTGGTTTTATCAAATGACAACGTAAGTCGCCCTGATCCTATTAAAGGTAAAAGCAGCTAACGTGTAAATGCGCAGTGTCAGCTTACCCCGAGTGGTGCACAGACAGGCTGTGGGGGGGATGGTGGATCAAGGAAGAGGAGGGAAGAGTGAGGCAGCGAAGGTGATGGTGGTCATGTGATTCACTGGTGTTCTTAACATGGACTGAGACATGCAGTAACTACTAACCAAACAAAAGAACGGCATAGAATTGCTGCAAAAATTTGAATCAGGCGTTCTCATTTTATTTTTGGGGTGTGCTCCCAAAAGCCATCCAGACAACTTGAATAAACTTTCCCCACCAGTGATCTCCCGATTGTGATACATGAATTGCAAAGTTTTGAATAGAATTTGAGCCAGTTCCCGATCAATTCAGCGGCATACGTCTCAAGTCTGAGCACGACCTAATTACAGGCACTAAAACTAAAACATACAGTTAGCGGGATTGTGTTAGTTGACAGGTAATCTATGCAACTGCTCCACTTTAATGATCTAAATTACTCCATGAAAATTAAAAGCCACCTCTATCCGAGTCCATCGAGGTTAAATGATTAAAAGAAGTACTGATGTGGATTTGAAAGGGCGTAAACTATATGTGCCGATAAATAATGAATCATTTATTTACTTAAAAAGTGATAAAAGCGTGTTATTTAAAATGCGATTGACAATTGCAGTACATAGTGATCAAGATAACGTATAGAGAGAGATTGTGAGGGATATTAAGTACTAGTGAAAAGGTTCCCTTGCTCTGTGTCACTTAATTGTCATTAGGCAGCTTGTTGTATGCTGGAGTCAAACAGAAAGCCCACCTTGGAAGGAATTAGATGTACCATTAACATATGGCCGTTGGGATAAAAACACCAGTATGTCCTGTGACACAAAAACCCACCCCGAGTACACAGCAAGGAAAAGTAAATCCTTCACGCAACCCCATCCAATCTTCTATTATTATTATCATCGTCATTTTTTTACATTTGGTTTGCAGTAAATCCTTGTGTAGAAAATTGCAGGTCATCCCATTATAGGTCTTGAGAAAAAAAAAAAACACGGAGCAGATTGAAGCAATGCTACCATGGTAATTCTTATAATTTTTTTTATTTTTGGGGGCGGGGGCTGGGAATCAGAGAACTTTGCTGTAAATATTCTGAACTTCTGTTACCATGCCACTGTCATACTGAGCATATTACCACCCAAAGCGTAGTGTAGGTCTTTCTTTCGACACTTTAGGAACTAGTTCACACTAAACTTAGAAAAAAAAATCCATATAATTTTTTAAAATTCTCAGTCTCCATGTGTTGCTGCACTATTTTTGTTTCATCCATTGCTTAAAAGTTAGAATGGATTGTTTTGTGGAGCTGGTGCATCATTATTTCATGCTTTTAAATTGTCCATCTGGTATGTGGGCCATGGCCAGCACGGGGTAATATAATACAGACATAATACACGAAGCATTTCAAAACTAAGGTAAGGTGCAATATTTTTTTTCGGAGTGGTTAAAGAATTATGTCTGAGTATTGTTCCATTGTCTGTCTACAAGTGTTGCTGCACTCTCCGGTTATAAAACAGCAACATTGATGCCAATTTCTAGGGCAGGACCGATATGGCTTGTTTGAGGCTGATGCCAACAGTTTGGCAGAATACATTTTCTATGACTGATTAATTGGTCGGTTAATTAAAACCATATGTAATGAATGAGGTAACGTCGGCCTTGGTCACTTAACGCTTACAACAATACAGATATGAATTACTGGCAGAACATTTGCCTTTTTTATAATACTTTACAACAGAGTAAATTGGGCAAAAATCGGCAGTTATTTGGGGGTGGGGGAGGAATGTTTGAATCTGTTATGTTGCAATGTATGTTGTTAGCAAAAATACGATTTTGGCCGATTTTTAAAAAAAATAATATTGGCCGATAAATCAACCAGGCTCTACCAGATGCTAGCTAAAATAGTTTGTTTCCATTCACCAGCAAGGAAAAGAATGAAAGAACCACAGTGTTTGCAAGTTAATCGACAATCTCTCAGTCACAACAAGATTGTGGCGATTATCTCGTTCCAATTTTGCTCTTGCAACTCTTTGCCCTACTACTGTTTGCCTGTTATCCTGTGCATAAATTGGTTAAGGGGGCAGCAGTGTAGTTTTCAAGATGCTTGGTTTTATCAAATGACAACGTAAGTCGCCCTGATCCTATTAAAGGTAAAAGCAGCTAACGTGTAAATGCGCAGTGTCAGCTTACCCCGAGTGGTGCACAGACAGGCTGTGGGGGGGATGGTGGATCAAGGAAGAGGAGGGAAGAGTGAGGCAGCGAAGGTGATGGTGGTCATGTGATTCACTGGTGTTCTTAACATGGACTGAGACATGCAGTAACTACTAACCAAACAAAAGAACGGCATAGAATTGCTGCAAAAATTTGAATCAGGCGTTCTCATTTTATTTTTGGGGTGTGCTCCCAAAAGCCATCCAGACAACTTGAATAAACTTTCCCCACCAGTGATCTCCCGATTGTGATACATGAATTGCAAAGTTTTGAATAGAATTTGAGCCAGTTCCCGATCAATTCAGCGGCATACGTCTCAAGTCTGAGCACGACCTAATTACAGGCACTAAAACTAAAACATACAGTTAGCGGGATTGTGTTAGTTGACAGGTAATCTATGCAACTGCTCCACTTTAATGATCTAAATTACTCCATGAAAATTAAAAGCCACCTCTATCCGAGTCCATCGAGGTTAAATGATTAAAAGAAGTACTGATGTGGATTTGAAAGGGCGTAAACTATATGTGCCGATAAATAATGAATCATTTATTTACTTAAAAAGTGATAAAAGCGTGTTATTTAAAATGCGATTGACAATTGCAGTACATAGTGATCAAGATAACGTATAGAGAGAGATTGTGAGGGATATTAAGTACTAGTGAAAAGGTTCCCTTGCTCTGTGTCACTTAATTGTCATTAGGCAGCTTGTTGTATGCTGGAGTCAAACAGAAAGCCCACCTTGGAAGGAATTAGATGTACCATTAACATATGGCCGTTGGGATAAAAACACCAGTATGTCCTGTGACACAAAAACCCACCCCGAGTACACAGCAAGGAAAAGTAAATCCTTCACGCAACCCCATCCAATCTTCTATTATTATTATCATCGTCATTTTTTTACATTTGGTTTGCAGTAAATCCTTGTGTAGAAAATTGCAGGTCATCCCATTATAGGTCTTGAGAAAAAAAAAAAACACGGAGCAGATTGAAGCAATGCTACAGTACGCTGGTTCATTGGGTGAGGAGGATGAAGCCTCAATTTGGGTTCGCGTCTCACGGGACAGAGACAAATACCGAGCTTACGCTGACTTAAATCTCCTCAATGCGCTCATCCAATGTGACAACAATCCAGCAATAAAGGACTTCATTTTCTGCCGAGTCCTCATGTGAAGTGGCTTGTGGGCCAGCAACAATTTTTTTTTTTTTTTTTTATTGCATGCCTTTAAACTCAGTCCCATGGACACAATGATCGATAGAAAGATAGCGTGTAGGTAATCAAGACTGATAACTAATCAAAACACAGACTGAGTTCGGGTAATTTACACATAATTTGTATTTTTATTCCTGATAACAGTTATATACCTTAATTATTTATATAACTGGACCTATTTTGTCAACATCTTTGAAATAGGGAAAGAAAAAAAAAACACTATACATACGATCTAAAATGGCCAACTGCTAAAATAACAGAATGATGGATGAATCGATGGCCAGACGGAATGAGGGCCAAGAGAACGATACATACTGTACAAAGAACTACTGATAACACTCACAGCTAAAATTGATGAGATAGATCAAATTGAATGATACAAATCTATTAAGATCAAAAGCAGACAGTAAGATAGATACAAAAAAATAGCAAGAGATAGAAAGACAGCGATACAGTGCCCTCCGTAATTATTGGCACCGCTGCTTAAGATGTGTTAAAAGCCTTCTAATAAATTCTATTTTTATTGCGAAAGTATACTGTCAAACTGAAATTTGTAGAAATTATTCACCAGGCAGAATCAAGCTCTTCCCATGGCCTTTTCAGTCCCCAGACCTCAACTCCATTGAAAACCTGTGGAGGGGGCTAAAGGGTGCAGCAGAGAGGATCTGCTTCGCTGGATGATTTCAAGAGATTAAAAAAGACATAAATAACATACCTTTCAAGTCTGCATCAAGTCTAACATTCAATAAAGTGATTTGCAAAAAAAAAAAAAAAAACTGAGGTGTCTCCCACTCACCAGTAACCTAATTATGTTCTTAAAAAGAAAGAACCTAGAAGACCATAGAAGAAATCCAAAACTTAAATCAGGATGCCTTGGTGATTGTGGCAGTGTTTACAACAAGGTGTAAGCCACTAGTAACACCCAACTACAAGACAGGTTGAGTACAGTTGATCAGAAAACATCTAAAAAGGAACAGATCATGATCCAAAGCGCACCACGATGTCCAATATATTTGTAGAGGTGCATCTAAAGGACGGACCAGTTAGTGTACTTTAAGCCCGAATGAAAGTTTTGTCGTCCATAATGTTGAGAAAGAAGTCTTAAGTGGACAAGAACCTCCCCTCAAGAAAAAAAAAAAATGTCCAACCGAATTTAAACAATGTGAGTGGGGTAGCCACCTCCATATCCGGATCCACGCCCGACTCCATCTTGATGTTGCGACTCATAACCCGGACATCGTTTTTTCATCTCTTGTTCAAGTTTTTCCCTCATTTTGTGGAAAGTGGGCCTTCTCCGAGGTTCCTTGGCCCAGCAAATGGTCATGAGGGCGTAAATAGCGGGGAGACAGTCTTCTGGTGCCTCCATGCGAAAGCCGCCTTCCACTCGCTCCATCACCTCCTTCAAGGACTGCGGTAACCATGACACACAAGCAGAGGAATGATTCTTCAGGCACTTGGATAAATACACAGAACAGTATTTGTGTTGTCAATGCAATAAAAGAAATGAACAATCCTACAGAATCCTATTAATGATGTGATGTTGATGTCACACCGGGACCTTTGCCACGGCTCTTCCATTCCTTACATTACATAAGTCAGTATTTTTCCAGGTTTGTGCTGGATATACCGCTTTACAGCTTCAAATCTTAGCTCAAGCCTTCTGTGCGGAATTGCGTGTTTTCTCTTCCTCTAAAATTCCAAAAACATGCATGGCAGGCTGATTGAACACTCTAAATTGTCCCTCGGTGTGAGTGTGAGCGCGGATGGTTGTTTGTTTCTATGTGCCCTGCAATTGGCTGGCAACCGGTTCAGGGTGTCCCCTGCCTACTGCCCGAAGACGGCTGCGATAGGCTCCAGCACCCCCCGTGATCCTTGTGAGGATAAAGCGGATCAGAAAATGGATGGATGGATGGAAGGAAGGAAGCAATGAAATACCGTAAAGTATACTGTTGAGAAATAATGTCAGTCATGATCTGTTTAACGAATACATGTGGCTCTAGACAAAAAGTGACAGACTGCATTTATTACGATGAGGCTTCCTACCATCTTTGGATATGGTTGTCGACCATAGGAGAAGATTTCCCAGAGCAGAATGCCATAACTCCAAACATCTGACTTTGTGGAGTATTTCTGCATAATGTGGAAAATATAGGGAAAAATGGAAATGCATTAAAATATTGCATAAAAAAATATATATATCCGAGTTTGAGATTCAATATAAGAAATGTACAAATAATTCTGCCTTCATAAAGGCGCTAATACTCAATTGTAATTGACATTCTCAGTGAGGTATTGACATACCAAAGAGTATTAATATGAATCGATTTAAAACAAGCATTAGTACAGATCGGAGTGAGATACGTAAATTCGATAGGTTCTTTTTCCTCATTGGTTAACGGTCAACCATCCTTCATGCAATGAATGGTGTGTCTATTAAATAAGAGATGAATAAATATGTCATTATGGACTCCTCATTTCGTAAAAATTTCTACAAAACTATGTCTACACCATGTTTTGGTTGCCCTTGTAACATACCGATAAGGGTCAAATTATACACCTCTCAGAATGACGTCGCACAGCTTTTATACAGCTCATGTCTAGAATCTTTTTACTAGTAGGACTCTGCATATAGTCAGCAACCTCTTTCGTCAGAGCTTCAGGGGCACTCCAGCGGACAGGCAGTTTGGCACGCTGGTCATCTGATACCCTGGAGGCCGCCCTCGTCAGCCCGAAGTCGCTGACCTTGGCCACGTCGTCGTCAGAGAGCAGGACGTTGCGGGCCGCCAGGTCCCTGTGGACCAGCTTCTTAGATTCCAGGTACGCCATTCCCTCACACACGTCGCTGTAGACATGCAACATGCGCTGAGTAGCATGGAAAGACTTTTAAAAGCCACCTGTTTACACACACACACGCACATGCACGCACACACACAAACTTTGACATAACTTACAGTGCAAAGCGAAGAAGCTGCACAGAGCCAACGAGTGATCGTCCTCTCGTCCTGAGGAAGTTTGCGAGATTTCCCTGCAACAAAAATTCAAATCCAATCATCAGACAATTATCATTTCCGCCCTATATATAATTCTAATATTTTTCACTGAGCATTATGACGAGTATTGATTGCATCTAGAATGCTCAACCCCTTTCTCGATCTCATTAGGAATTCATAGATCAATTGTTTCTTCACTCACACAATGTCCAACTCAAAGCTGTACTGTGTGTGGTCTGATTTGTACAAGCCCGTCAATAAAACAATGTACAAGACTCCCATCACGTAAAAAAAATTAATGTTTTATGAGTGGCACTGTTGTACATGCTGTTTTGTGACGCACCTTCGTCATGAGCTCCGTGACAATGAGAAGGCCTTTGTGCAAGATGACCCCCAGCAAGCGCACCAAGTTTTTATGTTGTAGCTTCCTTGGAAGGAGCCAATCAAACACACCAAGTTAAGACAATCGGCGGGAAAACTTCTCCGTGGTTAAGGATGCCCTCTGCAGTGTCGTAGTGATATGATCAAATTGAGCGATAAAAGGTTTGATGGAAATATAAACGGACGTCTCCAGACTTACGTCATCACTGTGGCCTCCTGCAGGAAGGCCTGGGCTGTGACATCGCACTTAATGGTCTTTACTGCCACCCTCTGGGCCAAATATTCGCCGTCGAACACAGCTGGAGGACACAGTCGTACATTCAGCGTACTCTGCAAACTCTTTATTAATTAGGAACTTGTTGGGTTAGTACTCATTGGAACGACCAACAAGGTTGAAAAAGTGAAAAATATCGCGGTGTATCGTGGATCTAAAGAAAATGTACAAAAAGCTCACCACCAAACTCCCCCTCTCCGATGATGTGTCCCAGTTTCAGTACGGTAATGTCCAGCAGCCATCCAGCTACAAGGGTGAGACACTTGTAAGATCAGTGAGTGCATGGAAAATATTTTTCCGAGTAATTATCACGACCTTTTGTCAGCTCCATCTCAGCCGACTTGGCCCCTTGTTTTGGTTTGGGCTTCAGTAGAGTTCGAGCAAGGGCACCCTTGTTTTGTGAGTAGAACTGCAAAGAGGGAAACAAACGCTATAAAAGGGTGATGTTCATGTGCAACACATGAAGATCACATTGTATTATTCCTCTTATGGCCCCACTGTTTTGTGTTCCTCATTTAGGGGTTATAAATAAGTCACATTGCCACTACACTCTTCAGTACTGTGGCAGTATGGCCCTAAAATTTGGGGAAATGCAAACCTGTACTAATAAAAACAAGAAACAGACTCACAGTTTTATCTTTTCTGATTTGAATTACAGTATAGTGCAGTGACGTGGCAGCGGCTTAGATTTAGATAATCGTTTTGTCATCTTGTGTAAACGTTTGCTGACAGTATTTTCAGATATTGCTTTTATTGTTGAATTTTCAATAATTCTGTTCTTTAACTTAAAAATACAAGAAATTAATTAATAGAGCAGCGTAAAAATATAATTGCCTTTTGGAGATTTGAAAATTTTAAAAAAGCGGAAGCATCAAGAGATGAAAATACATCTACCATCTCTCATCATCTACCTCGATCATGTCAATGAGGTTGTTAAAGTGCTGATTGTTGTCAATGGTCAGTTGGTTGTCCTGATACATCACTCGGTAGTGGATGACTTCCCCAGAGACACTGACACACAGCACATAATCGCCAGGGTGTCGGATTGACTCCCGCACCAGGAACAGGCCGTCCTGGGCCGGTTGCAGCTTGCGGACCGCCTCTGGGCCCGAGATCTTCCCGTGAAACCATCTGCTGGAGGACAGGCAGACAGCATGGTAGTTACAAGGCTGAAGGTTTTGTGCAAACACTTACAGGTATTTGGAAATATTCATAATTGAGTGGAGTCCTCGCTAACGGTCAAACAAGTAAAGTCACTGGAGTTAAGCAAGTGATACAATTTTGCTCGTCACAACATATACAGTACTTCAAGTTGATATAAGTCTGACTCAAGTCAAGTGACTCGAGTCCGCCCCCCTGCCTATGGTTCTTAATTGCTGGAAAAAGCCCCTACATTTTAATTCGACCTCTTTATCTAATCCAAGGACTGGCTGGACTTGTGACATCAACATTTAGCATTTTACAAAAGAGGAAGTTATGATCATGATTCCCACGAGGGCGTTTGTGCGCTCATTACGAGTTCCCCCGTATAAGTGTGTCACTATATCAGCGTCACTCAGATGCATCCTGCTGATGTGAGACCACGGCGGGAGTCACGATTCCTGGGAAAGCACATTCAGAGGAAGGGTTTACGTACGGCATGAGGCTGAGGCTTGGATCCAAACGCAGAGCTTCTCTTTCCCGCACATCGGCGCTATTTATGATCCCCTCGTCTCCGGTGGAGTTATGTTTGGCTTTGTAGCATCTCTTACTCTAGAAGCAAATATCAGGCGGTAGCCACATATTTCTCGGTTTGACTGGAAAGCTTTATAGATGATCGGTGGCATTTACGCTGTCAGAAATTTGTGTCTGGCAAATTGCAATCGGCATTAAAGTCCCACATAAGGCTAATTACTAGATTCCTGAGGTAGCTGTTTGAAAAGATGTTCAAAGACGTGCTTTTTACCGTGGTCATGGCGACAATAGTGAGTATGTCTCCTTTGTGGTACAACAGCTCTCCAGGTTTGGGCTTCCTGTGGTCTCCCTTGGCAACACATTGTGTACCAGTCGTCCAACTCATCTGCAGATTATCAAGTGGAAGGGTTGACCCTCAATTTGTTTTTTGAAGTGTTGTGAGTGACGTACGTTTGGATCAGGTTTGCATGCGATATGACCACAAGTACATGAATGTTTACAAAAATCTTGACATGGATCAGATTCTATACGTCACAAATTTGAACATTTCCTTGACAAATGCTAAAAAAGTCACATGGCTCCACTGTTATACAAAAATAAGGACAAGAGACTATTTTTCATTACACACAGGATGGTTGCACTATTAGGTACTTCTGACACAGAGTCAAAGGGTCTCTCATATCTTGCCCCTCGGATGTAAATAAGGCCACAAATATTTGAAACCGCTCTCATGATGCACTTCTACAACATTGCTAAACTACAACCACAAGGACAAGCATTTTAATAGGTGTAATGAAAGAATTTTGATACAGTTATTGTAATGCATTACATTTTGCAGGTCGACCTAATGTACTCAGTGCAGAGAAAAGAAAAAAAAACTCTTTGTACAAACAGTTAGGTGGTCTACATGTGCAATTCAGTAGGCAACACTGTAATCTGGTGTCAAAAATATTCTTTTCAAAAACAGTTATACCATTTTGAGCATTAGCTGTGATACTGTTTAATTGGATATTTTGTCCAAAGCATTAAAAAAAAAATAGAGACACCTACCTTTGCCATGAGTAGGTCATAAGGTTTGGAATTTCTGTTGAACACCTGCCAAAAAAAGAAAATTAATTACTACAAAGAGGCGGAGAGCTATTTTAGGCTCTTTTATGTCGAAAATGTTTTCTTACCTGATGCGGACAGACAGTTTGTTCAGGAATTAAATGTTTTGCAGCACTTCATCTCATTCTGTGGTGATATTGTCCATCACCAGTGAGGAGAGGAGATGCTGGCCAAAGATGCATTCCGGTGTCTCTGTCACAGCACTTCCTCAATATTTGCTTAAATGTGTGTCTTCTGACATATGACACAATTAGTCACATGGAGATTCTGTTCCACTTTTTTTTTTAATTTACAATGGGGTAAATCCATGAACAACACAAACTTAATTTAGGGAACAGCTTGGCTAAAATTATGTTCAAACCTTAAAAAAAAAAAAAAAAAGGGACAACGGTAACATTTTCCATTTCAACAGAAGAGATAGTGACAACGTTGAACTAAAAACAGTTGCAACTGAAACAAAAATCTCTCAAACAGACCTTTAAAACAAAACTTGCACAATCACCCCAAGCCACCTACGTCGGAAGATGTCATGTTTTCTCCTCCCGTCTTCAGCGTACTGCAGCCTGCACCATGCAGGCACAAAAGCTCATAACCACGAGGGCATGACATAAGCTATTCAGTCATCTCTTCTGCTAATTTAGAACTATTGCTGTTTACAGACAATACACAGTAATGATCATTCTTCAGTGCTTTGTTTTCAATAGGAGTACTCAAAGGCAGTTTCACTCTTCAGCTGGACGTCCACTGATTATTGAGATTGTATTTTGGCTTTTTTTAAGGGGTCCCTACTTGACCTTCTGTTATTTTACAGAACAATAAGTTTACAGGAAGAAATTGCCATATTTTTGGAACCCGGCAAATATATACAGCCCCATATTTAACAGCCTGAGTATGAACCCTTTAAATATTTAATTTCTGTCTTCATGTTTTCTCCAATCTTTGTCAAGTGAGATCTTTTTAAAGGAGTTGACAGCTGTTTTTTGACTATTGTGACTAATCATTGATGTAGTTCGTGTGCAGTTAAAACTAAATTAAATATAATGATGCAATCAGCCACTCTATATGGTTTTACTGTTTACACACTTGTAACATCTCTATACATAAATAAGTAATGATCATAAGGGGAAAAGGAGTCACACTTCTTTCACAGTTTTTTTCAAGAAGTCACCCTTTTCGATTGGATTCAGTTCTGTTTTTTTAAATGGTGACATTCAATCAGATCCTAAGCTAGCAAACTGCCCTTCTGGACATCAAGCACTCACGACCTTCTTTTCCTTTTTCACTTCGCCTTCCCCCTCGCCTTCACTCGCTTCGTTGATGTCCCGTCTCCGTTTGCGGTTGCAAGCGCCGGCTTTGGTCACGGACATGGAGTCCATGGCAAGGACCCGGTGGATTTGACGGAAGGCAAGCAGCCGTAGTGCATGCTGGAGCAAAATTAAAACGGTCACCAGGTTTGCTTGTGGTTGATAAGCATACCAGGGGGGAAAGTTTCATACTTTACCTGCGCACTGGCAGTTACATCCTCCCTGTCTTGAAGCTTCATGCTCTCCAAAGCATCTGTCGGCTGTTTCTCGCAGGGGTCCAACAACCCTGCCCCATCTGAGAAAAAGGGGAGGAATCATCATGAAACACTCAGGTGTCAGCTTTGGAGAACCAAAGCTCATCAACACACCGAAAGATTAGTTGTACGCTGAACCCTCGTTTAGGATATGTTCTAGGCCTAATGGTAATAGGTGGAAAGGCTGACATATAACCTCTGCAAAAAATAAAAAAGAAAAGAAAACCCACAACAAAGAAATGAGGTTCCCACTTCCTTTTTCGACTGCTATGTACCTCTATTTTTTTTTTTTCAAAAGTATTTTACTCTGGATGGTTGTATTTTATCGTTAGTTCATTTGATATTTTGGCCAATTTTGAATAGGTGAAAAAAAATATTTACCAACACCATTTGGTATGAAAATCTTACATTGTGATACATTTTTCAGCTGTATCACCCAAGCCCTATTTTCCAACTTCATAGTACTAAAGGCATCAGTTACTTGGTATTTGTGAGAAGTCAAGAGTTAAGTACTTGTTACTGGCATTGGTCGGAAAAAAGCGGCATCAAATATCCCTAAAAGACCAATGACAAGTGTAAAAAAAAATAATAAGAAAAAATTAAAAAAAAAGGATACGTAGGGGTGCTAACGATGAACCGTAGCACAGTGGGGGAACAATGTACCTGGGAGCAGGATTCCTGTGGCCATGCACTCCAGAACCCTGCGCAAGGCTTCTCCCGGGCTAAGCGGGCCAGTCGCACTGCTGATGACCTTCTCCACCAACAGCTCCAATGCCTTGGGCAACGGGATTTAAATTCTTTTAGTAAAAGAAAGTACCAAAATTGGGTAGTGACAAAGGATGGGGATTACTGTTCATCACTGATACTCCACACAGGAAATCTGGAGTGGGGATTCCAAACTAGAACCTCAGAACAAAGAGGCAACCACGATGACACCATACAATGTGTAATAAATTCCAACTTGGTACAGTATTTGTCTACACTGCCTGCAGAGGGACTGGTGGGTTGATGCTTGACAATTTTGAACAATACAAGACAGACAATGTTGAAAATATTTCAAACTTGTATAGAACTCCTCGCAAACTGCCGGAAATTGAACAAAACTAGGATTTATACCTAGAGGACTGCCTTTCACTGGATTTATTCAAGTCGACATGGTCATAATTCTTACCAACAATTAGTAAGCTTATTTTATTGTAGTTAGATCAAGGACTCACCCAGCTCGGAACCTTCCCCCAGATGGGCACTCGCTGGGATAAATCTCTTAAGACTCGAATGATGATGACACAGGACTGCAGGCCATTGGCACGAGCCTTCAGAGAAAGCATTCATGGAGATGAGCTCATTACAATGTCCACGACACTGATAGGTATTGAATTTGAGTCAAAATAAGTTGGCAGCCATTTTAGATTTAGTCTTAGTCTTTTGGACAAAAATGCTTCTTAGATTTTGTCACATTTTAGTCATTCCTATTCATGATACCTTTAGTTTTTGTTGACGAAAACTAAAAAAAGGTTCTCGTATACTTTTAGTCAGTTTTAATTAAAAATAGTAAAAATACATTTAGTTGGTCATCATCTCGTTAGCATGATGAAAAAAAAAGGGGCGTTAAGGAAATCATTCGATCATCGTTGACGAAAACTGGTAAAAATGGCGCTTAAGATGCATGCATTACTTTTACCTGAAACCATTTGGCATGACGGAGTGCGGCCAAGTGTTCCAAACAAGTTTTCTTATTTAGAAGATCAGGCGGGTCATTCTCAGCAACATCTGATAGGGAAAACAAACACACTTAATGATTAGCACCAGAAATAAACCGCAAACAGTAGCCGTATCCTTGATCAATCAAATGTGTAATGAAATCGTGAATCGCGCATGACCACATTTCTCCTCTGCTCCTTTAAAATGTGCTTGATCCATTTGGTTAGTGAGAGAGAAACAGGAGGGGCAGAAAGTATGTAATTGTCAAGGAAGAAGCTATAGTGTTTTTTGCTTGTTTTGGGGAGGTGAATGAAACAAATTAATAATAATAAAAAAAAAAGGTACATGCATAGACAACAACAAAAAAATTCAAACATTTTTGGAGAAAACTGGAAGAACTTTAAAGGACCAACGTGGAGGATTATAGTGGCATCTAGTGGTGTAAATGCAGAAAATCGCATCTTGAAAGACATTCCTAATATTTGCGTTGCCTTCTTGAGCTCCAGGAGAGGAGCAAAATATTAGGCAATGCTCTCAATATGATCCCGTGCATATTGGATGTCGTTTGATGAGATTGGACACATCCACCTATGGGGTATGACCACTACCACCCGAGTAAGGCTGCCCTAACTATAAGACAATGTAATTGTCTTGTGCAGCATCTGAGTGTTTCAGGTCTGAAGGACTATTTATTTCAAGATTAGAAAAATTGAACACAAAGAACTCTCGCATTTCGCCCTTTTTCCCGTAATAGAGCCCCTTCTGTCCGACACACTGGTCCTTTAAATGGGACTGATGCACAATTCAAATTGTTGTCAGCCCAGTACAGCACATTGTGAAACAGTTTATCAAGCAGCAGATGCGTGGACTACATTATATTGCACTATAGACTGCATTACGTCTTAGAACATTTTTAAATGACTTTTGGGTTCCCTCTAGGTTTTTTTTTTCTGTCTCTTTTCATCCGCTGCTTTACTGAGGGAGCCTCAGCCAAACTGTTTCTGACTCTTTGAAACATGAAACAACTGAAATGTGCACTTCATCGTCTTAAGAACATCAAGTGTTTGTAGACGGTATTGCCTCCCAAATATCCTGTCCATAAAACGTTAAAACAAAGAAGGCACAGCTTATGTCATGAGCAATTGGTGTCATGCTTTGGAGAGGAACTACAGTAACAATCTTAAAGACGCTCGATCCACCTGTGCCTTCCCTGCTTTTTATAAATGAAGCTTCTTGCGCAAGGTTACTTCTGTCCATTCATGGATCTATGCAAGACAAATAGAAAATCTCTGGGAATGAACATGTCAAAGAGATGAACACAATTAGTAATATTAAATCAAAGCAGATTGCATAGTTATTTGTAACAACAACAACAAAATACGAAGTGGTTGTGATTTTTTTTGAGAGTAGGAAAGGAGTTCATAAATAACCCTCAACGACAAATTGAAGGCCCTTTTTTGCAAAACTTCTAATCCAATTACAAAAATACAGAGGGCTGTGATGTGGTAACTTTTCATTCATGGGGTTTCTCACAAGCTAAAAATAAAGAAAACAAAGCCACGCCTCATGAAGTCTACATCATCATTCCATTACAATAAATGACCCATATTTAATAGGCTAAACAACACTAATGTGTGTTGCTGCTCCACAAAGCTCATTGAATATGGGCCGCTTGTTGCAGTCATTTCCCCATTTTTAGTGGTATGAGTGTGGCCTTCACAGCAGCGTCACGCCGAGGTCATCTGCTCAAGAATTACCTCTCCGTGATCAGCAACAGAAAAATGAATGATAGCAGCCATATAAAACATCAGTACCATGCTTTCCCCAATGAAAAACGTGCAAAGAAACGCAGAGCAAGAGTGTTTGCACCACAACATGATTGTGAAATTCACTACAATGTTGGATGGGAGAGGCAACAAAGGCGGAGGCTTCCTTCGCTGATGCACCAATGTAGTGATTGAATGAATAGAGATAATTGTGAGGAAAACATTCAAACTCCACATGGCTGAGAATGCATCGTTATGACAGCAGGAGGAAAACGACTGGGATGAAGACGTCACCTCAAAGCTGGCGTCATGGCTGCGATGTAATAATGCAACAAAACTGGAAATACTGCTCACAATATGGACAGAAGTATTTGGCCACAGACAGGAGGTTTTATAACGGCCGATTAATCTGGAATTGGTCGCCACTTCATAGCTTTTGTCGCATTTTGGAAGGTGTGTGTGCGAGTAGTTATCTTTGTTCTGATGGAGGTGAAGTCAGGGCACTCAACTTCTTCAACATCACACTTCAAGCATGTCCTCATGATTTTTGTTGTGTGCACAATGTCGTCGGAAAACTCCTGTAACAATGTCTTGGGCATTTGTCAAATTTTGGCATCTATCAGTTCTGTTGATAGACAAGTGGGATTCTTAACTTCACAGAACACGTTTCCACTGCTCCAGCCGCAGGTCTTGTGGCCACAATTCCATCCACCATAGTGTCTTTAAAATGCTAGGCTATGTCAGAACCCTCCCGCCGCACAATATGTGCGCTGATGGGCCAGACACAGCAGTTGTTACTTTCACAGCATCCCGGTTATGTGTGGTTTTCTGGCACATTCTCTAAACATCACCACTTGTAAACACCTGATAGAGTTGGCAAAAAAACAAACAAACAAAAAAAAACAACTTTGTTTGAATTCTGACTTATTTTCGATGACACCAAGCTGGAATTGGGTGAGCTCGTTGGAATAATTATCTTTAACCTTTTCAAAGCACGACAGCATAATGCTTCATTTTACACACCGGTGGTAGTGGAATTGAATGAAAGACCCGAATTCAATGTGTGGCCCAATACTTTTGTCCAAATAACAGTAGATACTCTTTTTTTTTTCCTATTATCTGAAAGGTGACCCTCAATCTGTTCTGTTTCTTGATCTTGTATCACGGGAGTGTATCTGGGTGCTAAGATAACGCAACACACATCCTAGTGGCACAGAAAGGTCGGAGAGCCCGGCTTTTGATTCTGACATGGAAAATAAACAAAAGATTTGGGGGTGAGGGGGCTTCGTGCGGCTGTAAGAAAAAGGAGGGATGAAAATATTGGGACAAATTAGTATGACAAGTCTTTCTTTTTTTACTGTTTGCTAGTTAAAACAAAGCTTGATTGTAAATCACACCCAATACAGCTAAAATTTGGGCAACTATTGGGTGCAAATTATCGAGCCGTGAGAGTGGCGGGGGGGACTGCGGGGTTGGGGTGATACTGTGAGTGTATTAGATACAGTGCCAACATGTGCTTCTCTGCTACTGAAAGCTTTGGCTTCTCTAACCTTTCTCAGCCGCTTTTCCTCCTGCCTGCTTGTCCGTCTCAGCAGCAGGGTCGTCCCTCATGAGCGGCGAGGTGAGAGAAATGGTCACCTGCATTATGGGCTCCTTGCTCGATAATATGACGACGCTGGCCTTCTCTGGATGAGCCTGCACCGTATACTGATCTTCAGAAAATGTCTGCCGGTTAAAAGGACACTCGGAATTACTCACTACAGAGGAGATGGGGTACATATGTGGGGGCAATGAGCCTTAAAAGGCAAAGTACAGGGCAATTGTTATTTTTTCTTTCTTTTTTAAAGCGACTGAAAATACAATTCTCTTGACAATCTATTTACAAAAATAATATTTAGGGGAGGAACATGAACAGTTTATGAAACCCCATATCTCGCTCTGTAGGATTCAGGTGTCATAACCAGGCAGTGCATCTAAAGATCAGTGGATTAAGCGTTACGTTTACAGCAGGAGGGGCAAGCTTATTTCAACATGTCGTTGCCTTCCGACGTTCTGTCTTCTAACGGACATTCAGACAGAAATTGGGTTTCTCTCTTAAGCCCAGAGGTGGCTCCATTTGTAGAGCTGGAGGTATATTATTTACTTCAGTTGTTAACTCATTCACTGCCACACAGTTTAAATGGATGTTTTACTTCTATCACCGTCAATGGCAGTGAATGAAAACCTAAATGCAGTCTTTCATAAGCAGGATAAACACTAGTCTGGCATAGGAGAGAAACCCGTGTTGAAAGAAGCAGGCCAGTTAATAAGAATCAAAACTTTCAGGTCTCCTGCAATGTAAAACTTAGTTGACGATCCTGCTGCTTTGGCACAGTGCTGGTACAGACCTGTAAAATATAATGCTTTAATTTTGAAATTCTAAAGTATGTAACATCATTATCCTGCAAAATATTCGGGGGTTAAAAAAAAAAAAAAAGTTTTCTCATGTTTGTCAGGATTCATCCAGAGGTACACCTTTATTCGCAAAAAATATATGCATATTGTGATCCATGAGTAAGATTTTCTTACCGCCAGTTCCTTGGGCAACTGCTTAGCAATGTTCTTCAGTAAGGAGATGGTGGGTTTTTTAGAAGTCAGCAGGATTAGATGAACATTAGTGTCACCCCGAAGTAGCAGACCTTTGGCTAGGATGCCCACCCGCATCACACCTCTGAGCAGGCGGACTGCGTTTGCAGTGCTATCAAGAAGGACAAAGGCAAAAACTCGATAGATTGGATGCCATTTGGATTTGTACTATTTTGCAGACTTTTGTTTTGTTGACGTCGTGTTGTTTTGTTGCCTTTTGGCATAGTTGACCTCAGTCAGAGGTCGCAAAAGCGAGTAACTCGCATTATATGTTAACTTAAACGTTGCCTTAGTGGTCTCGTAACTGTAATTCATCTCAATGCATTTAAAAGCAATATCCAATTTACCCACGGCCCTCAGTTTAGGTTGATTTGGGGGCAATTCAATTTATGTAGGAACAGAACTCTGAGAGAGTTTACGCTTCAATGCCATTGATGTGTGCGTTAGATCACCTGAAACTGTGTCTAAATTCGTACCTTTTTGGGTCCTCACTCTCAGTAGCGGCAGGAGCGATGTTCTTCTCAAATAGATTGTCTGATACCATCTTCAGGGCTCGCTCAGAGTGGGAGACGATCCTCTGAACAGCCTGCAGCTCTTCCTCCCCAGGGTAAATGGTGGCGTGTTTGGCCATCACAAGGCGGTCGTCGGGTGAGTCTGGCCGCCGCACACACGACTGACACAAAAGCATGAAAGCACACTTATCATTAAGTCAACACAAGGGAGAAAAAGTTACAGGGCAGATCTGGGGAAATGAGAGAAACACCTGCATGAGCAAAACTCACCAGCAGAGGGGGCACAGGCATACCCCGGCGGCTCATGAGAGGTGGGGGAGCCATTCTGCGTCTCTGCTCCTCCCAGTACAATTGCTCATCCTCCATTCTTCTCCAGTACATGTCGTCCTCATATCGCCTGCATGCACAAGTGGTGAGAAATGTGAATGGAGGAAGACTTTCATTTACACTGATAACTATCGCAATGTCCTAATCACAGATCTCTTATAAGATGCTTAGCATCTTATGGCAGATGGTTACCTTACAGTAAGTCCATCAGGGACATCCGCATTTAAAAATCAAATATTTTCAAACCGTCCAGACCTCCTCTCTACGTGCCAGAGCTCCTCATCATCTTGCTGTCTCTTCAGCATCGTCCTGTGCTTCTTCAATTTGCTCTCCTGCAGCTTTCTGGCTCGGTTACTAGGTTTGATCTCAACTGGGAGCTCCGGGTTCACTTTCCTCTGCAGAAAAAAACAAAACAAAACAATACGACGATAGAAGACATGCAAGGCATTTATTGGAAAATGCCGCTGTCACTTATCTACCTTGTACTGCAGTCTGTGTCTTCTTCCCTTCAGGTGCATGTCTTTTGCATTTGGGTCATTGAAGCTGCATTCACATAATTTACAGTGGAATCGAATGACTTTGCCATCAGCATTACGCACCTGAAAAACATAATGCTGGTCATTTGCGGCACAAAATAAATGGCAACCTTTTGCAAGCAAAGATTAAGTCGGTTTTCCTGGCTCACCTTCTCCACATAGTCATGGCCAACTGGCTGGATGTCCCCTTGGCCGACGACCTGGTTACAATCTTCCTCTGGCACTTGTGGCATGGTTTTCTCTACTCTCACTGCTACTGCCACAGGGGGCGCTGCTGTCACGGCTGCAGGAGTGCTGGCTGGCTTACTGGCTGTAAAAGAGGTCAGAGCATAACAAATGAAGCTTAAAATAACCCTCATGATATGTATGTCAAAGTGACCATTCAAGCGCAAAATATTAGTATGTGCAGTGGCTTAACCTGTCTGTTATGTTGGTTCTGTGGAACAGAAATAAGGCACTTGGGTCAATATACCTGAGGCATATTAAATGAACAAGTTGCGGTGTATGTGTAGATTACACTAATTAAGATATGCACAGCTTTTCATAATGGAAAATGACTTTAAGCCAAGTCAAGTCAAATTGACCTGCAACACAACACGATGATTAATATCATGAATGCGGTGTTCCCCCAGCTATTTGGAGGGGTTAGGGGATAGTGGCAATCCACGAGTAATTGACCCATCAAAGGTTTTATATACGAAGATTATAGATGGACAATTTGGTCGCAAAGCATTACTTTTGTCTACGTAAAACTTCTCAACTACCTTCAACATAGGTGTATGGTATCATAATGCTGCAAGCTGAGATCAAACTAATACCTGTATTGCTTTGGCCTGAGAAGAAAAATCAGCAAAAATTTGGTTGTTTTAGAAAATAAATCTATGAAATTGTGAATGGCAACCCACACAGGTGAGGAGTCTAATTACAGCCCCAAAAACAAAAAAGCTTAAAATATTTTAACAGGAAAAGAAGTGTGTGTTCAAAATAAAGTTATTGTGTACAAAACATTGGAAAGAGTGGCTTCAAAACTTACAAGTGAAAGATGTTTTGGACGGAGCTAGTTTCTTGACTGTTGCTACTGTTTTAGCCGCAGTGTTTACAGCTGGTTTGGGTGCAGCAGTAACAGTTGAAGTGGTCCCGAATGAAGCCACGTCGGTGGTGGAGGCCAGGTTTTTGGTAGCCGTTGATGTTGTGACGACTGGTGCAGAGTTCACCAACACGGGCTCAGTGGAGGGGATAGGCTTGCCCAGCTTGGTGTGCAGTTTTACCACCTTAGAAAGACACAGATAAAAAGATAGAATTAGCTGATATTTATTCCTTCCTCCTATCAGTGTAGGCTGATACAGCAGATACTGTCGTAGCACAGATGGAAGATCCCGTGAATAAAACATAATAGTGAAGCATGTTGACAGACGTTCTGTTAATCAAAAAGAACAACAAATATTCAAACAAAGAACTGCACAGCTGCACTAACCTTTTGGTGTTTGGAGCCACGGATGTGTGCAGCGTAGGCATCAACTCCAGTACAGGACACGTCACACAATTCGCATCGTAAGTGAGTCTGGACCCCTTTGGGCCCATTGCAGGCCCCCATCTGACTACCAGTCTTCAGAGCTGCTTCTTTTTTCTTATGTTTCTGACCCTCGAGGTGCTCCCGGTACGTCTGATTCAATAAGATCAAGTGGTCAAAAAAAGCACAAGACCATCAATTAATATAAAAAAAAAAAAATCCAGTGAATCACCAATCATTGTGGAGGATGCATTCCAGACCTATCCACAATAGGTGACATAGAGACCATATAACATTTGAAATAGTCTTATCCCTCCCACACATTTAAACTAACTAAAGTACTGGAAACTTTTTACACATATTTCAACTTACCGGTATTTGAACATTAAAAATAAATTATGAATAATATTTTTTTTAAAAACATTGCTGTCTTTAAATGTAAAGACCCTAGTTCTACATGTATTGTACTTTGTGTGTTAGCTATGTGTCTAAGAGGCAGGCCCTACGCATGAGATGTCAAGGAACTAGAAGGTTGACCATTTGGCTCAAGTTATAGCGAGTCTGTGTGTGAGTATGAGCGATGGCCAACAGCAGCTCGAGCATAAATGTGTTCATTGTGTTTTACTGTTTCCACTGGGTTAAAACTGCTCAAAAGTGCAGAAGATTGTGGCTCTCCTTTCCCACATACAAGAGCAATATGGAATCCCTTGATATAGTATGGATTTCCATGAGAGACCAGTAGACACATTCCACAGAAAAATGTGTTGATATGTACAGTGATAAAGTCGCTGAACGCTGTATAAGAATAAAAATACACTCTAATGAAACCTGCTTAAACAAACACGTGACATTTGAGCATCTCACCTGAGGACCTGCGCAGCTTATTTTGCAAATGTCACAGTAATGAAGCTGGGGCTGCTTGATAGGCCCTCTGGGCTTCTGCAATTTGTTCGGATGGAATGGTGGCTTTTTGTAGGTGCTCGCCACCGAGCTCGTCACCATGTAGCTGCCGGGATCGCTCCAGGAAGCGCTTGTCAGTTGCTTGGGGGCTTGCGGTTTTTGAGGCTGATGGGATGGGGGGAGCTGCTGCTGGTGCTGCTGCTGCTGAGGCTGGGACAAAGTCTGCTGGGCCGACTGGTAATAGGAGGTGGCGGGTGTGCAGCTGTAGCCGGCTGAATCATAGTTTGGGTAGCTGAGGCCTGAGGGGAAGCAAGAAGCGCAAGAATGAATTTTAACAGCCACTAGATGACCTTTTACTTCACCAGAAGCTCAAACCGAGCCGGGAGAAAGTCGAACAACAACAACAAAAAAAAAAACTTCAGCGAACTGCCAATCTCATCTCTCATTCACCTCTAATGTGAGTTATGAAATAACCTCATTATTCATCTCCACACACAAAATGTAAAAGCAATTTTTGATACAGCTATTGTATTAAAGCTCATTAGATCGGAATTGAGTCACTCACACCGCTACTGTAACTGTGTGTTAGTAACGTTGAGTTTGATAGTTTTCTTATATTGACCATTTACGTGTTTAAAATGAAATCTAAAAAGTTGTATAAACCAGGAATGGGCATAATTCAATAAATTGATTCAATGGGATTATGTTGATTGTGAGGAATTTACAGTCATATATAAAGTACTGTACCTGAGTGCGATACTTGATTAAAAATACATGTAACTTAACAGAATAATAACTTTGGTAGAAGTTAGGGCACTTGGCCATCCGTTTAAAACCCTTTTTATGATCATTCAAATTTGATGCTATGCTCAGCCAACATTAAAAAGCGTAAGGAAAGAAAAAAAAAAAAAAACTCCTACTTCTGGTTACATTTTGGGCCAGAGTCCCTGAGTCTTACTCCTGCATCCAGGTATGATAGACATCTCCACTCAAATTTCATGGCGATTGGTGAAACTGGTGTCAGAGTTAAAATGTGTGTAATTTTTCAAGGTGTGTTATTGAGTGAATTTTGTGGAGACTGTGTTAGAGATGCCTAAAATGCATACAAATAACTTGAAAATGAAAAATCTGTAATCGTTGTCATTTTCATGGTAATTAAAAAAAAAACAAATAACATAATCAATTAGCATTTCATCTTTTCATTTTTGATTACCAATTCAAATGTAAAGAATGAATCGGACGCGGATTTGAAAACCTTTTAACCTTGTCCAATCAGTGTTGACTATTACCTGAGAAGGAGGGGACTGATGCAGTAGAGCTGAAGGTGGAGCCAAGGGTGTAGGATGAAACAGATGTTTGCGGTTGCTGTGCGCTGCTGGACACCGGGTAGATGTTGTAGGTGGCGGACACCAAGCTGCTCGGTGCCAGTGGCTTCAGCGTTGTTACCTGCCTCTGAGGAGGAGGCAGGTGGCTGTACACAGTGGTGGGGGCTGGAGTGTAAGCACTCTTCACTCCGACTGAAAGAGCAAAAGGGGCAGTGAGAAGGGCGATGGGACATCAGATAAGCCCGACGGATCTTCCAGGACTTCCTGTCAAAGTTTTTGACAGGGTGAGCATTTAATTGGCAGTTGAGTGATGTAAACTCACAGTCACCTTTGCAAGAACGGGAGGGGCGTCAAAGTTTTTGACAGGGTGAGCATTTAATTGGCAACATGAACACCGTGTATCAGGTGACCTAAAAATGCAAGTTGAGTGATGTAAACTGACAGTCACCTTTGCAAGAACGGGAGGGGAAAAATATTAGAAACATTGCAGTAAGATGCAATGCAGTCCGACACATAGCTCTCTGATAGTATCGGTCAAATTTGATCATAATCGTCTCTGTAATAGTAGAATTATTGTCCACTGTGCTGTCAAACTAAATTAAATTAAAGTAAGTCAACCACCTTCATCACAAGGGATACAATCAACACTCACTGGTAATTTGGGAAATTTGCTGTATTTTTAAGGAGAGCTCAAATTCAAAGGTCAATAATTGAGGGGTTGCTGTGTCATTATGAACATTTTAAATATGAGAGCTAAATTAGCTTCTTAGTGTGAAGAAATGTCTCACCGGTCTGGTAGTAATTGTCAGTAGTACTCCTCTGGGCTGAAACGATACTTGTCTGGTAGTACTGTTTATTGTCATACGTCGTCACAACAGCAGGCCGGGCATAGTTGTAGTTGTCCGGCTATAAATAACACATTAGTGCAACACATTGAAAAAAATGACTTTAGGTTTTACATTGACAAATCCAAATACAGAGTGCACTGCCCCCCCATAAAAAAAGACATCTCTTGAAATATTGACATCTGAGTAACATGCAAATGAAACTAAATAAGTTTCATGTTGCAAAATAATTTATATTTGTTCAAATTTCAACATCATACTCAAACAAATACAGATTTTATATCTGATTTCATGCTTCACAAATGTTCATTATGTGCAAGGCCTGTGACATGACATCATTTTCCTTTTTGCTTTCCTCTTTTAATTTTTGGTGACATGTCCAGATCTGGTGTGATTGGTTTGCCGTTTTTATTTTCTCCCCCCAGACACACACGAGAAATGCATGCTGCATACTGTTATTTGGCTGTGTTGTACCATAATTGTTGCCTTTTCATGATTTTTTTAAAATGTTATTCTTGAAACCTCAAAATTATGTCAAATCTGTTTGAGAACAAAGTGACTTCAAACAGCTAGAGGCTTCATGATTACCTACAAATTAAGCACTTCAAATGACTTGATACTAACTCAAAATGTTATTTTGAGAATTTTGCGACTAAGATGATAATGAAATGACAGAGTATTAGATTTTTACTTGTATTTAATGAAAAAAAAAGCCACAAAGCAATGCAGGAAACAGCACTGAAACATGAGCTCACCGTGTCTGAGTACACCTGATATGTCTGTGGTGTGGTTGTTGGATGTGGGGCTGCTGGGGGGTCCGCCGGCCTATAGGTGTAGTCCTGAGGGGGCTGGTGGCTCTGATAGCCGGCGTAAGGAGCACTAACGACAGGCTGGGCTGCCTGAACTGTGGCCGGAGAATAAGAGGCAGTCACGGCATGAGGCACAGTGGGAGCCTGCTGGATGCTATAGGTGGCTGTCGAGGGATGCGAGTAAGCCGGGGGAGGCTGGGTGCTGTAAGAAACAGATTGGTCAGAACGCTGAGAAGGAGCAAACTGAAAACTTTGTAATACTTTTGCTGCCATTCATCCATCCATCAACTTTCTGAGTGCTTGTCATCATTAGGTTTGTGGGTTTGAATGCTCACTCCTAGAACCGTGAAAACCATAATCTTAACACATTTCAACAACTCGTCTTCCTTGTTATTTAAGTTTTCTTAGCTTTAATAATAACGTAACTTATTTTAAACCATTGAAGCTAGAACAGGCAGAGTAATCAGGAAAGAGCTCAGGACGAATCGTGCAAAGCTCATCATCCATTGTTGGGACATTACATGACCGACTGAGCTGCACTGACCTCATGTTCATTACTTTTCATCAGCACGTACGTAGTCAACCACAAATAGCTTAAATCCACTGCTGCCCTAGTGTTATCGTGTTCGATATTATTCCAAAACAGACAAGTGGTTGACCCTCAGGTGAAGTCAGCTCACACCCAGTACATTTAACCACGAGCCAACTTCTTTTCCGTCAACTGCAGACTGTAACAGCTTTGACACTCTGTACTTCACGCACACTTTTTCAACGTGACATTTAATCAAGTCAGCATGCGACGGATTGATTGCAGTCAGGCAGCATGAACTCGGCTAGCTAACGCAGCTTATTTTAGCGGCTGAACGTATCTTGTGTCAGCAGAGGGCCGTTAGTGAAAACCTCAACAAACAACTCCTGCAACGACAACGACCCGTTACAAAGACTCAAATGTTAGGTTCACGCGACTGTATTTGAATTACCTGTACTGGGGACCGGTGGCATGCGTGAAGCCAAAATAATTGCTTGCAGCCATCTTGGCTTCTCCGGTACAGTACGATGGTGCCAGTCATCAGAGAGTCACTGAAAAGCAGAACGCAAGATAGTTCACCACCTCTCACAGCAGCGACACGTAACACCAAAACGGCTACTGTACTTGCAAATTATTCATACCTGTATATATTTTTAAACGAAAATACACAGGAAATACACAAATTGAGCCTAAAATAAATGCAAATAATGACCATGACATACTTAGTGAATTACTGCTTTGCACACACCTAACAACAACAACAACAAAATCTATGATTTCCTAATCTGCAAACAAGATGCATTATTGGAAACAATGCTTAAAATACCTAATTAGATATGTAGCAACTGATATTGTAAAGCAGTGCTTAATTCCAGTTGCGTACTTTCAGAGTTACTCACGACCACTATGGCTAGAATAAGACAATCACACATTACCACAAGCAATAATCTGATATATCTAATTCATCACTGACCAAGAAAACTTATAGTTAGGTATATTACAACCAATATTTTGACATATTTTTAAGGATTTGTGTGGGAAATTTGTAATTTTGAAGGATTTTGGTGGCCATTTTGAAAAATTGCTTTGAACCAATATCAGCTGCAATCTGAAACCAAATAATTTATTAAAATTAGTTTTAAGTAGACAAAACAGCAAGAGAATCCACTTGTTTGAAATTTAATTTCCTAAAAAAGGTTTCCTTTACCCACCCCCATGTTATAATTAAAAATTGCCTTGCAATTGGCTGGCAACCAGTTCGGGGTATTTCCGCCTCTTTCATACTAAGTCAGTTTGGAAAGGCTCCAGCTCACCAATGACACTAATGGGAATAAACGGTACAGAAAATGAATGGATGGATGGATGGGTGGATGGATGGTTGGACAGACTTCTCAGTCAGCTGCATTTGGTCCAAAGCTGATCTGATTGGCTGAGTACACTGGAAGTCAGCATCTTGAATAATGAATGTGTGCAGAGTGGATTTGAGAGTTGGGGCAGTGGGTATGAAAGAGACATGGGTGGGAGGGGAGAAAGGGATGCTGTTGCCAAGGAACACTAGCGACATCGAGAACCACTGACAACAGCAGCACGATTATTACAGAGATCAGTGCTTCAAGCTGCTTCAGGATTAAAAAAAAGCTTCTCCCATTGAAGAATCGTGTCACTAAAAGTAGGGTCAGGAAAAAGTGGATATTCGAAGCCAGTATAGAGAGAAGTGACGAGATCATGATGCTGCAGCCGATACACTCTGACTGAAGAAATTCGATTTGGACATCAGGGCTACTAAGAGGCAGCGTGTGGACACGCTCTTCACAGCCAGTCTCATCCCAACAAAGGTAGACAGACCCGAAGGAAAGGAAACGAAGAGGGTGGGG
Organism: Hippocampus comes; assembly: GCF_001891065.2. Classification (NCBI taxonomy): domain Eukaryota; kingdom Metazoa; phylum Chordata; class Actinopteri; order Syngnathiformes; family Syngnathidae; genus Hippocampus; species Hippocampus comes. The sequence continues at coordinate 318,402 of NW_017805335.1, read as the reverse complement.
GTTCACAGAGCAGAGTACAGAGGTGCCCCCTGTCTTCAAGCACCTGCTGCTGGCTAGCGACTGACATTGAGGACACTGTCTGTGTGTCTGTGCATGAGTATATGTGCATGTGAAGTAGGGCAAAAGGGGACACATGCATTTGTGTCAGTTTGGAGGATCAGCTCACATTTTTGCTCCTGTGATTGAAGAGAAGGAAGGACATATACATACATACGGACAGACAGCCGATCGAAAGAATTTGAAGGAGATCGCCACGATCTCATGTGAGTATGTCGTTGACATCATGCCAGATGCTGAGCTGACCTGATGTGATACCTAACTGCTCTGGGTCACCCTAGAAATGCAGTGAGACCCAGATTGGAGATTAAGATCCATATTGTCACGTTTGACAAAAAGAGCCCAGTACTTTGGTGCATTGGCTTTCCTTTTCAGCAATGTAAGCCTTCTTGTGCATACAGTGTCGCCCCTGCCTTGGGTGGAAATCAGCAGAGTAAAATGCCCATTTTTTTCCACATAGCATTTCGGTTGAATTTCTATGCATGTCATTCCTTTGGGTGTTGTCCTGTTTGTTAACCTTGACTGTACATGATGTGTCTTTGCTAAGATTCTAACCTCAAATGGTTTTGAGGAGCTTTTTATCTTAATATGTTTATTGTTGTGGTTTTATTTTGCAGCAATGAGAGATGATTCTAATATTTTGGTTATGTTTTTCCGCAATGAAACTCTATTCACTCAAATTCAGCAACAGTAATAATATTAATACAGGTGAGCTGTAGCCTATCCAAGCTGACTTTGTGCGAGACACAGGCTACATCCTGAACTCATCTGCAATTAATCGGAGCTTGAACAACTATTGAGACTCACATTCACACTTGCGCAATTTAGAGTCTTAAATAACCCTGTCATGCATGTTGTTTAACGTTGGAAGAAGCTGGAGTGCAAAGAGAAAATCCACACAGGCACGAAAGAACATACTCCACACAGAAAGACTGAGATTTGAACCTGTTCCACTGTGAGACAGACATGCGAATCTTTCATCCACTATGCTGCCTCAGTGGGATCCATGCACACTGCCCAATTCTTATACACCGAAGACACAAGACAAACTTTTGCAAGGACGGGGACACAATCAAGAATTTCAAATCCAAGTATCCACTGTGCAGGACACAAATGATTTCTCTTATACAGTGCACATTATTCTGCATCCATCATTAGTTAAACTGAGAAAATGCGTCAAACTGTTTCACTGACTGTACTCAACCTGTAGATGTGCAAAAGATAAACCATTGCAACAAGCTGAAGAATGTGATAAGAAGGCAGCCTGGAAGAAATAAGCGTGCATGTCATTCTCAAACAATGGCCTCTTGATTTTTACCTGGGACGAGGAAATCCGTATCTGACTTGACCCACAAAATGGGCTTCATCACATACTTCTCACGTGTGCTCCAGTAAGCAGGGGTAGAGAACAATGCTTTCAACCCCCAAGTGTCACCATAAAGTATAAATTGATTGAATGTAATCCAGCCACAAAAAGCAAACGGTTTCCTTTTCTATTTAAATTTCACATATCTTCAATGGAGCTGGCTGAGTAGTTCCTCACAGTTTCCTCCTTTTTTTTTATTTTTATTTTTTTTAAATAAATTGTTGTTTTTATAAACATATGTCTGATTTTATTTTTAGGCCCCTGCTTACCTTGGTGAGGGATGGGCACTACAGAAGCGACACTCAGAATGGAGAGCATGGAAGTGAAAGACGAGTGGCAGGATGAAGACTTCCCCAGGTGAGATACAGCATACTGCTACTTTGTACAGGTCAGAATCGACTCACTCGTCCTGTGTGACGACATTTGTGTGTGTCGATGTGCATGTCATATTTATCACTGTAAGGCTTCTTTGGGTATAAGTCGAAATGCCAGTGGTTCAGAACAATATGACAATGAGCTTCATTGTTATTGCAGTACAGTACATACACCGACAATATTTCATTGGATCCACCAGCATAAAATATTGTTTACCGGCTATGGCATAAATAATTAACAGATATGTGTAAAAAGAAAACAGCAAAAAAGATCTGAGATGGGAAATGCGATTTATCTATGTCATCCATGACTTGTCATCACTTCTTCTGATCTTGTGTTGAAGTCTCACTTCAAAGTTGATCGAGATGCCAGGTTTACTAATTGTTATCAGCAAGGGAAAAATTCTAACCCTTTAGTAGACAAGAGACAGGTCAAGCAATAAAGAGAGATACATTTTTTTTTACCTTGACAGTTCAAAATACGAACAATTACCTGATGGCTGGTCGAAGTAGTGTCTGTCTCCTTCCCTTTAGCCAAGTTCATCTCTCTCTCTCCCTCTCTCTCTCTCTAAAAAAAATAAAAATAAAAAAATACATACATATGCACATGAACAAGCAGTTATCTACCTCAGGCAGCTGGTGACCCGCCCCCCACCCCATCCCCACATCTTGTTTTGTCTCACAGCAAAGTGATAACATATCCGAGAGGATTTCTTATCCTCGCCATTCAAGCACAAGAGGTTATAATGACAGAATGTATTTTATAAGCAGGAAGGCATATATTTTTCAGTACTGTACACAATAAAGATGATTATTCATGATCATATGTTTGGATTGTCTACTAGAAATGCCCTTTGACAATTAACCATAATAACAAAAAAAAACAGATTGCTCTCAAGTACAAGCAACTGACAAGTACAGTAGGCATATTTAAAAGTAATACAGAGTAATGCGACATCATAATCTCAACATTTTTGATGCAACTCTTAATTGTGCAAGTATACATAATGATGTGATCAGACAAAAAATGTAAGGTCATGAGCCAAAGCTCGGTGGACTGTAAAAGAGCACAAATGTGATGGCACAGAGCGCTCCTCCTCCCTCCTCCCTCCTGCCTCAAGCAGAGAGCAGGTGCGATACTCTCTTTGTGAATGGTCTGGGGATGGTCATGTGATGCAGCAGAAGACATCGATCCAAAACACAACATTGCCATTGCTGAAATGGTGTCAGGTTTTACTGGTGGAGAGAAAGAGAAGGAGAAATAAGCTGCAGCAGATGCTCTATAAAAATGGCCTTTGAGAGATGCTCTGTGCGAAACTAATGAAGGGAAGACAGGGGATGAATTAGAATAACGAACAAGATAAAGGCACGTGAAGTCCAAAATACTGATTTGACCTCACGTTTGTAAGGTAAGCATTAGCATTGCTTAATATTCACATTGCTGGTTGAAATGTAGCCAGAGGGATTTTCTTGCTTACGAGAAAAACCTCTATCGCTGTTCTTGTGTAATGTGACACTGAACTAGAACTATATATATATATATATATATATGTATATATACACACACACACACACACACACACACACACACACACACACACACACACACGGGCACATAAATA